>NW_028125191.1:0-155508 GCF_965194825.1 Balaenoptera physalus
TTTAGTAACCTCAATGGGAAAATAATTCTAAAAAGAATATATAGTTATCTCTGTATAAATGAATCATGTTGGTGTATGTCAAAAATGAACACAACATGATAAATCAACTATATACTCCATTATAAATTTAAAATTAAGTTAAAGAAAAGAAAAATGATCACTAAATTTGTTTAGTCACAGTGAACGTACTAGTGTCACATCCCTGGACACAGACACAATTTGGTCCCAAGGCTGGACTGTTGTAGGCCTGAGGACCTCGGGAGGATATGCCAGCTAATTCGCCCCCCTTGAACATGTGCAACCTGGTCCCCTCTGCATGGGATCACTATCTCCAGATCTAAGTGTGCCCTCATACTACTAAACCAACCCTCTGACACCCAAAGGATGGTGGACTCTCTGGGCTGGATGACATTTGGAAAATCACCTGCTCTCAACATATCCTGTTGTTTGGGTTCCGACCTGCTGACTCCTTCGTAAGGGTCATCCCACTCTACAAGACAGCACCCTCAACAGGTGATTTTGCAGGGGTTTATACTTGTTCGGGGGATGAAGGGTAAGGGGGAAGAAGGAATGGGACAGAAGCCCTTACATGTTTGGACAGGCACATTCCACTCTAATTTAATACCCAAGAACAGGACTTGCCCTACACCTAAGGTTGTGTCAGTAACCAGAGAGGGACAGTAGAAACCCTGCCGCCTTCTGTTTCCCACAACAACAATTCTAAAACTGGACCTTATACGCACTTCATATTCACAATGCCTGGGGAGCTGTAAATGACAACAGCCCTCAAAAAATGTCTTGGGGTAGGTAATCGAAGTAGACTTCAAAACAAGGCAACCTTTCAATAACCCTTTTTCAAGGGGTAAATCTTACTGACACTGTTCAAAAAAAAAAGCACATATGAAGATACTCACCATTGCTTTATGTTAGACAAATGCAAATCAGATGTACCAAGAAGTATCATCTGGAACCACTCAGAATAGCCACCATCACAATGTCTACAAACAAGAAATGCTTCAGAGGGTGTGGAAAAAAGAGAAACCTACTACTTATTTTTTTTTTTTAATCTGCGTTGGGTCTTCGTTGCTGTGCGCGGCTTTTCTATAGTTGCAGCAAGCGGGGGCTACTCATCATTGTGGTACGAAGCCTGCTCTTTGTGGTGGCTTCTCTTGTTGTGGAGCACAAGCTGTAGGCACACAGGCTTCAGTAGTTGTGGTTCGTGGGCTCTAGAGCGCAGACTGAGTAGTTGTGGTGCACGGGCTTACTTGTTCTGTGGCATGTGAGATCTTCCCGGGCCAGGGCTCCAACCTGTGTCCCCTGAACTGGCAGGCAGATTCTTAACCACTGCACCACCAATTCTATGCTATCGGTGGCAATGCCAATTGGTAACAGCCACTATGAAGCACAGAATGGAGGTTACCAGAGTAAGGGGAGGTGGGAGGGATAAATTGGAAATTGGGATTGACATATACACACCACTATATATAAAAGAGATAACAAATAAGGGCTTACTGTATAGCACAGGGAACTCTACTCAATACTCTGTAATGACCTGTATGGGAAAGGAATCCAAAAAGGATTGGATATATGTATAACTGCTTCACTGTGCTGTGCAGCAGAAAGTAACACAACATTGTAAATCAACTCTATTCCAAAAAAATTGAAATTGAAATGAAATGAAGTAAAATAAAATAAAATAGAGCTACCAGATGATCCAGCAAGTTCCCTCCTGTGTGCATATCTGGAGGAAAGCATAAATCGAAAAGACACATCTTCCCCAATGTTCACTGCAACACTCTTTACAATAGCGAAGACATGGAAGCAACCAAAATGTCCATCAACATATGAATATAGGTAAAGAATATGTGATACATATATATAATGGAATATGACTCAGCCATAAAATAGAAGAAAATAATGCCAGTTGCAGTAACATGGATGGACCTAGAGATGATTGTACTAAGTGAAGTAAGTCAGACAGAGTAAGACAATTATTGGATGATATCACTTCTAGGTGGAAGCTAAAAATTGATACAAATGAACTAACTTACAAAACAGAGGCAGACTCACAGACTTGGAAAACAAACTTATGGTTACCAAAGGGGAGAGGTGGGGGGTAGGGATAAATCAGGAGCTTGGGGTAAACATACGAATACTACTATATATAACAGATAAGCAACAAGGACCTACTGTATAGCACAGGGAGCTCTACTCAGTATTCTGGGAATACCGTTATCAGTAAAGAATCTGATAAAGAATGAATATATGCATATGTGTAACTGAATCACTTGCTGTGCAGCTGAAATGAACACAACATTGTAAATCAACTATACTCCAATAAAATTTAAATTTCAAAATAAGGAAAATCACCTATATTTCAAAAGAAAAAAAAAAGAATTCCCATCTCTTTATATGGCTTGATAGCTTACTTTTTTAGTGCTCAATATTATCCCATTCCCAGAATATATTAATACTATATCATTTCATTCACCTATTGGAGGACACCTTAGTTTCATTCACATTTTGGCAATATTGAATTAGGTGCTATAAATATCCATATGCAGGTTTTCCTCTGGAAGTATGTTTTAAACGACTTTCAGTAAATATCCATGAGAACACTTGACGGATTGTACGGTAAGGGAATGCTCACTATTCTAGCACGTGTCAATCAGACTACCAAAGTAGCTGTATTATTTTTCATTTCCACCAATGACAAATGACATTTCCTATTGTTCCACATCTCCTACAGAATTTGTTCTTGTCATTGTTCACATTTTAGCCATTCTAAGTGTTACATAGTGGTATGGAATTGTATTTTTAATTTGCTTTTTCATGGCAGCATGTAATCTGGATTATTCTTCTGTATACTTATATGCATAGTGTCTATTTTCTTTGGTGAGGTGTCCATAAAGTATATTGGTCCACATTTTATTTAGGTTGCTTTCATTTTTTTCTACCCAATCTGTATTGGTTTTATTTATTTTCGTGCCTTATTGCATTAGCAGGAATTGGAGTAAAATATGGAAAAGGAGTCATGAAAGGGGACATCCTTGCTTTTACCTGAACTTAGTGGAAAAGCTTCATGGTTTTGACCATTAATCATGATGTCAGATAAAAGTTTCCTGTAAATCTTTGTTATCAACTTGAGAAAGCTCCAGTCTATTTCTTTAACTGAGAGTTTTTATGAAGAATGGGTGTTAGATTTTTTCAAAGGTCTTCTGAATCTATTGATATGCTAATGATTGTCTTTAAGGTGTTGATATGATGGATATAATTATTTGATTCTAGAATGTGGAACCAGCCTTTCATACCTGGGATTATTTCCTCTCATTCATGATATAAAATTCTCTCAAAATATTGTTGGATTCGATTTGGTAATATTTTGTTGAGGATTTTTGCATTGATGTTCCTGAGAGATATTGGTCAGTTTTCTTTACTATTCATATGTTCTTCTAAGTTTGGATGTTGTGGATTTAGTGTCAGACATTCATTTGGGGAGATTCTCAGTCATTTTTAAAAAATATTTTCTGTTCTTTATTATCTTTATTCTCCTCCTGCTATACCCATTATGTATAGGTCACAGCATTTTTCATTGTTCCACAATTATTGATTACTCTGTTCTGTTGATTCCTTTCCCGCCCATTTTCTCTTTTCTTTTGAGATTTAAAGGTTTCTCCTGATATGTCTTCAAGCTCACAGATATTTCTCCTCAGCCAGCTCTTTGACTGCTAAAACAAAATACGAGAGACTTGGTATTTTATAAACAACAGAATATTTTTGTTTTCTCATAATTGCTGAGGCTGAAAAGTTCAAGAACAAGTAACCAGGGGCTTCCCTTTAGGTGCAGTGGTTAAGAATCTGCCTACCAATAAAGGGGACAAGGGTTCAAGCCCTGGTCCAGGAAGATCCCACATACCATGGAACAACTAAGCCCGTGCACCACAAATACCGAGCCTGTGCTCTAGAGTCCACAGGCCACAACTACTGAGCCCGTGAGCCACAACCACTGAAACCCACACGCCTAGAGCCGGTGCTCCGCAACAAGAGAAGCCACTCAATGAGAAGCCCGCACACCGCACCAAAGACCCAACACAGCCAAAAAATTAATTAATTAATTATCTAATTATTTTTTTTAAAAAAAGAACAAGTTGCCAGCTGACTTAGTGTCTGGCGAGGGACCAATTTCTGGTTCATAATGTGGGTCTTCTCGCTCGGCAATGAAATCATGGAATGGGCATAAGATCTTCTGTGCGCTACATTTATTAGGTCACTAATCCCATGTTTGAGGTCTCTGGCTTCATAACCTAATCACCTCCCAAAAGCCCCACCTCCTAATACCATCAACATGGGAGCTGGGTTTCAAAATTTTAAAATTAGAGGTACAAAATATTCACACCATAACAGGGACCACAGAGTTAACTGATTTTTCCTTTCATGTTAAAGGTTTGCACATTTATATTTATTATATAATCCCAAAACCCTTGTTTTTTTTTATAAGATTCTTTTTCCGTATACGCCAGTACAGACCACTGAGTAGAGTTCCCTGTGCTATAAAGCAGGTCTTTATCTATTTTATACATAGTAGTGCGTATAAGTCAGTCCCAATCTCCCAATTTATCCCTTCCCCACTTATTCCCTGGTAACCAAAAGTTTGTTTTCTATATCCATGATTCTATTTCTGTTGTGTAAATAAATTCATTTGTACTTTTTTTTTCTTTTATAGATTCCTCATATAAGCAATATCATATGATATCTGTCTTTCTGTGTCTGACTTGCTTCACTCAGTATAACAATCTCTAGGTCCATCCATGTTGCTACAAAACCCTTAATTGTTAAGGAAAACTCTCAATTTTTCCCAGTATCATCAGCAATTCTTTCTGGCAGACACGTGATAACACTTTTTAAACAGGGATATTGAGACCAAGGCTCCTGACCTGCAAACAAACAAAACATCATTCATATAGTGAAAACTTTGCAAATCAAAGGATGAAAGCACTTGGTCTAAATCCCTTTGCACCCACTGCTGACAGAGGGCAGAGGAGTTTGACTCACTAATCTTTCTTACGTGCACTTCTTCCTAATAGGGTATTCCATCTAAAACTTATAAGAAGCGGGGATGTATCATGGAACACACCAATCGCTACTACAGATTCTGAAGCAGCGAAAAAAAAAAAAACATGATAAATCCATCCAAAGGGTTCTGTCCACATTGTTACAATAGTTTCCTTCACACTGTGAACCCTTTTCAAACCCTATCACTTGAACCTATTTTTATTTTTTTCAACAAAAATAATGTTAATCTGCAGTCAGACACTCCAGTAATATTACACTATCCCTTGTGCAAGTATGTAGGGATTTGAGGAGCTATGGGAGGCTACCATGAGAGGTTGCCTAGAGTAATTAGGACATTTCATTTAATGTTGGTTCTTCTCCCTAAGATGTCTGCTATCCTCTTCTTTTTGTAGCTACTAGCATTGAGAAAGTGACCAAGATAAGGCCCTTCTCTTTTACTGCCCATGAATGGAACTGTGATTAACCCCACAGAACTTGGTGCTTCCAGAATCCCCTGAACCTACTGACCTTCCATGCATGGCACAACATAGATAAGGATGGTGACGTGTATCCTTGTATAGAGCATGTTATAAAATGTTTGACTCTTCCCTTCCTCATAATTCCAAAGAATAGGTTTCTTTGGATTTCTGCTTAATGCTGCTGGAGTTGGTACATAAGTTGAGGGAGGTATCAGGTCACACCAAAAGAGAGGGTAACTGCACAGAAAATACAAGCAGGTACATTTCTGTGTAGTTTCAAGCAGCTTATTTGCTATATCAACCATGGTGACATGTTGACCCTTCCTCTTTCTACTAGTAGTACAACAAACATAAAGGATATTTAGGCTGCTTGTTTTATCCCCACCTCTCACAATTGATCTGCATTAACATATAGGACAATGAAGGGCCCTTTGTACCATCTTAACCAATATTTGAGAACTAGAAAATGTCCAAATTTTTCTGGGTTTTATTTTCATATTCCTCAATCAGGCCTATGAAGGAATCTTACCTATTGTGTTTATTAATGAAGTCATATCTCTGACGGCATCCCATCATCAACAAAACTGGAAAGAAATTTGAAGGGTCTTCGATTTTACCATATTTGAAATAACAATATTTTAGCCTGACACGTTTTTGGATTTTAGAAAAAAAATATTTTAAATGAGACAAAAATCATTTTTATGACACAAAAAGACAGCAATAGTTTTATATTTTTATCTGTTCCACTTGCACACAAGTGTCTCATGGGGTTATGTAAAGCTCTCCTGTTGGGTGCTGTGCATGGTGCAAGTATGGATTAAAACTTAGGAATCTTAAGCTTCAGTCACCTGAAACATTTAATTTAGGATGCAAGCAATCCTGTCCAACATTTGAAAAGAGCAAGACACTCTCTTTATTTTATTTGTTAGGTAATTAATCTGTCTTTTCCCCAAGGAGAGAAACAAGTGGCATCTTCCATCAATGTGTTGCACAAATATCTTTGAACAGAGAGTGCAAGCAGAGGCTGATACAGGATGTGAAAAAAAAATGAGAGACCCTTGTGGCATTTTCTCCTAACTTATTGCAATCTCCCATTTAAAATGTGGCAGTAATCAATCTTCTGAGGAAAAAGGCCCAAGGAAGGTTTTTGCTTCTGTGGAATAAGGGGATTGCTAAAGATTTCAGGAGGCAAGACGAATTAGTGAGAATGACCATGAGAAATCAGAGAAAAGTCAGATCCATGGATGAAGTGATGTTTACCACTGTGAATCAATGAGAAGTAGGAGCAAATGAAAAGAAAGCTGATACAACATTTTCTGAATAAATGTAACCTTTCAGCTGTCATAGAAAAATTAATACTCACTATGATACAACATATTTAGTTTAGAAAGTTAACTTAAATTTAAAGCTTAATAATTACATTTATAGAAGAAATGAAAACATATTTGTGGTTTAGAATAAATAATGTGTTCTGCTACAGGTAAGAAGACTACATAAATAAATAGAAATAAGACTAAATAAATAAAGAGGAAAATAACAAATTAGTTGTTATTAACATTAAAAACTGACACTCATCTAAAGAAAGAGAAGGAGAGACAGAAAGAGAGAAGAACTCATCTCAAGCATGTATTAAAAACTCCTAAATAAGAAGTCTTCAGATGTTAAAAAAAAGGAAGTCTTCAATAAGAAGATAATGGAATAGCAAAATGGGGAAAATATACCAAAAGATATTTCAAAAAAGAGAGTACAGAATGTTAAGTAAACATATCAAAAGATGCTTGGCTTCTTAGTAGTCAATTAAATGCAAAAGCGTGATACCAGGAATTATCACTGACAAACCAGAAAGTTCAAATGAAAATGACAGGTATTATCAAGTTTGACAAGAATGTGTATAATCCTTGAATCTCATTCACTGCTGCTGAAGATGAAAAATCATACAAATGTTTTGAAAATATTTAGAAATATCTTAAAAGATAAACACAAGAAAGCTATGACTCGAAAATTTTACTACTACGTGTATACTGAACAATAATTTATACACACACCACCAAAGCTCAAGTTCTAGAATTTATATACCAGTGCTGTTCTCAATAGACACAAACTGAAAATCACTCATATTGTAATACACATTGGAATAAATTAATTAATAGTTAAATATTTACATTATGGAATCCTATGCAACAGTGGCAATGCATGATCACAACAACATGCAACCATATAGGCATATTCACAAACAACATAAAATAAAAAAGCCCAATCCAAAAGTGATTTTACTGTGCCATAACATTTATATAAAATACAAAATACAGGTAAAGTTATCTTTTTGTTAGATACCAGAACAATATTAAACCTTAAGGGGAGTCACTAGAATGGGACCAGGGGGCCTCTGAGTATCTGGCAATTTTCTGTGTCTTTATCTAGAAGCTATGTTTAGAGTGTATTCAGATGCTGAATTTTCTGAAATTTGTCATTTCCTTACAAACCATGCATGTTTTTCGTTGTTTTTTATATATAACAAAAACTAAAAAAGATAGACCAGGGAAGGTAATTGTATTAGCACTTTAATATCCATGCTTTTCAAGGTGGAAGTGAAAAGTATTAAATACTTGACATTGTGATTACTTCTTAAAAGTAAGGTGAAAATTTGAGGTTAATAAATAAGACATACTTCTTCATATATAATCCTCAAAGAGGAGGGGTAGAAAGGAGTATTATTTTTTTTTCTTTAATACAGAATCGTTAAGATAGAAAATAATGAAAACAGACTAGTTTTAAAAAAGAGCACACTGGACTTCCCTGGTGGAACAGTGGGTAAGAATTTGCCTGCCAATGCAGGGAAGAGGGGTTCCATCCCTGGTCTGGGAAGATCCCACATGCCGCAGAGCAACTAAGCCCGTGTGCCACAAGTACTGAGCCTGTGCTCTAGAGCCTGCAAGCAACAACTATTGAGCCTGCACAACACAACTACTGAAGCCCATGCACCTAGAGCCCATACTCCACAACAAGAGAAACCACCGCAAGGAGAAGCCCGTGCACCACAACGATGAGTGACCCCTGCTTCTCTAGTAACAACTGGAGAAACCCTGTGCAGCAACGAAGACCCAACACAACCAAAAATTTAAAAAATTAAATCTTTTGACTTCTGAGATGACTCACTCACGTGGCTGTAGGTAAGAGGCCTCAGTTCCTTGCCACATGGATCTCTCCTTAGGGCTGCTTGAGTGTCCTCATGACATGGCAGCTGGCTTACCCCAGGATGAGTGATCTAGCAGAAACCAAAGCAGAAGCTGCAATGTCTTTTATAACTTTGGAAGCTGCACTTTGTCATTTCTGCAATTTCTTATTAGTTAAACAGTCAACCCTTTTCAAGTGCGAGGAGCCACACTGGTACATGGAGACTGGGAGATAATTAGGGGATAATTAGGTCCATCTTGGAGGCTGGCTACCAAAGTGGCTGACTAGCCAAAGTCTGAATTTTGTTTTCTTCACTTCTGGAGAGAAAATGGTCAGTGAAGCTCAGTGGTGGTCTTTGAGATGTACCAAAGCTACCTCTTGCTCTCACCCCCAGCTGTGTGGCTGACAGGGTCTTGGTGCTCCAGCCGGGTGTCAAGCCTGTGCCTCTGAGGTGGGAGAGCCGAGTTCAGGACATTGGTCTACCAGAGACCTCTGGCACCTTGTAATATCAAATGGCGAAAGCTCTTCCAGAGATATCCGTCTCAACGCTAAGACCCAGCTCCACTCAGAGACCAGCAAGATCCAGTGCTGGACATCCCATGCCAAACAACTAGCAAGACAGGAATGCAGGCCCACCCATTAGCAGAGAGGCTGCCGAAAATCACAATAAGGTCACAGACACCCCAAAACACACCACCAGATGCGGATCTGTCCACCAGAAAGACAAGATCCAGACACACCCACCAGAACACAGGCACCAGTCCCCTCCATCAGAAAGCCTACACAACCCACTGAACCAACCTTAGCCACTGGGGGCAGACACCAAATACAACGGGAACTACGAATCTGCAGCCTCTGAAAAGGAGACCCCAAACACAGTCCCCAAAGCCAAATGAGAAGACACAGAAACACACAGCAGATGAAGGAGCAAGGTAAAAACCCACCAGACCAAACGTGGAGGAAATAGGCAGTCTACCTGAAAATGAATTCAGAATAATGATAGTAAAGATGACCCCAAATCTTGGTACTGGAATGGAGAATAGACAAGAAACGTTTAACAAGGACCTAGAAGAACTAAAGAGCAAACAAACAATGATGAACAACACAATAAATGGAATTAAAAATTCTCTAGAAGGAAACAATAGCAGAATAACTGAGGCAGAAGAATGGATAAATGACCTGGAAGATAAAATAGTGGAAATAACTACTGCAAAGCAAAATAAAGAAAAAAGAATGAAAAGAATTGAGGACAATCTGAGACATCTCTGGGAAAACATTAAACGCACCAACATTCGAATATAGTTTTCCCAGAAGTAGAAGAGAAAAAGAAAGACACTGAGAAAATATTTAAAGAGATTATAGTTGAAAACTTCCCTAATATGGGAAAGGAAATCGTTAATCAAGTCCAGGAAGCGCAGGGAGTCCCATACAAGATAAACCCAAGGAGAAACATGCCAAAACATATATTAATCAAACTATCAAAAATTAAATACAAAGAAAAAATATTAAAAGCAGCAAGGGAAAAACAACAAATAACATACAAGGGAATCCTCGTAAGCTTAACAGCTGAACTTTCAGCAGAAACTCTGCAAGCCAGAAGGGACTGGCAGGACCTATTTAAAGTAATGAAAGGGGAAAAGCTACAACCAAGATTACTCGACCCACCAAGGATCTCGTTCAGATTCGACAGAGAAATTAAAACCTTTACAGACAAGCAGAAGCTAAGAGAATTCAGCACCACCAAACCTGCTTTACAACAAATGCTAAAGGAACTTCTCTAGGCAGGAAACACAAGAGAAGGAAAAGACCTACAATAAGAAACCCAAAACAATTAAGAAAATGGTAATAAGAACATACATATCAATAATTACCTTAAATGTAAATGGATTAAATGCTCCAACCAAAAGACATAGACTGGCTGAATGGATCCGAAAACACGACCAGTATGTATGTGGTCTACAAGAGACCCACCTCAGACATAGGGACACATACAGATGGAAAGTGAGGGGATGGAATAAGATATTCCATGCAAATGGAAATCAAAAGAAAGCTAGAGTAGCAATTCTCATATCAGACAAAAAAGACTTTAAAATAAAGACTATTACAGGAGACAAAGAAGGACACTACATAATGATCAAGGGATCAATCCAAGAAGAAGATATAACAATTGTATAATTTTATGCACCCAACATAGGAGCACCTCAAAACATAAAGCAAATGCTAACAGCCATAAAAGGGGAAATCGACAGTAACACAATCATAGTAGGGGACTTTAGCACCCCTCTTTCACCAATGAACAGATCATCCGCAATGAAAATAAATAAGGAAACACAAGCTTTAAATGATACATTAAACAAGATGGACTTAATTGATATTTATGGGACATTCCATCCAAAAACAACAGAATACACTTTTTCTCAAGTGCTCCTGGAACATTCTCCAGGATATAGATCATATCTTGGGTCACAAATCAAGCCTTGGTAAATATAAGAAAATTGAAATCGTATCAAGTATCTTTTCCGACCACAATGCTATCAGACTAGATATCAATTACAGGAAAAAAATCTGTAAAACATAAAAACACATGGACGCTCAACAATACACTACTTAATAACCAAGACATCACTGAAGAAATCAAAGAGGAAATAAAAAAATACCTAGAAACAAATGACAATGAAAACATGAAGACCCAAAACCTATGGGATGCAGCAAGAGCAGTTCTAAGAGAGAAGTTTATAGCAATACAATCCTACCTCAAGAAACAAGAAATATCTCAAATAAACAAGTTAACCTTACACCTAAAGCAATTAGAGAAAGAAAGAAAAAAAAAAAACAAAGTCAGCAGAAGAGAGACATCATAAAGATCAGACCAGAAATAAATGAAAAAGAAATGAAGGAAACAACAGCAAAGATCAAAAAAACTAAAAGCTGGTTCCTTGAGAGGATAAACAAAATTGAGAAACCATTAGCCAGACTCATCAAGAAAAAAAGGGAGACGACTCAAATCAATAGAATTACAAATGAAAAAGGAGAAGTAACAACTGACACTGCAGACATACAAAGGATCATGAGAGATTACTGCAAGCAACTATATGCCAATAAAATGGACAACCTGGAAGAACTGGACAAATTCTTAGAAAAGCACAACCTTCCAAGACTGAACCAGGAAGAAATAGAAACTACAAACAAACCAATCCCAAGCACTGAACTTGAGACTGTGATTAAAAATCTTCCAACAAACAAAAGCCCAGGACCAGATGGCTTCACAGGCAAATTCTATCAAACATTTAGAGAAGAGTTAACACCTATCCTTCTCAAACTCTTCCAAAATATAGCAGAGGGAGGAACTCTCCCAAACTTATTCTATGAGACCACCATCTCCCTGACACCAAAACCAGACAAAGATGCCACAAAGAAAGAAAACGACAGGTCAATATCACTGATGAACATAGCTGCAAAAATCCACTGCACAATACTAGCAAACAGAATCCAACAGCGCCTTAAAAGGATCATACACCATGATCAAGTGGGGTTTATCCCAGGGATGCAAGGATTCTTCAATACATGCAAATCAATGTGATACACCATATTAAAAAACTGAAGGATAAAAACAATATGGTCATCTCAATAGATGCAGAAAATGCTTTCGACAATATTAAACACCCATTTATCATAAAAACCCTCCAGAAAGTAGGCATAGAGGGAACTTTCCTCAAAATAATAAAGGCCATATATGACAAACCCACAGCCAGCATCGTTCTCAATGGTGAAAAAGTGAAACCATTTCCACCAAGATCAGGAACAAGACAAGGTTGCCCACTCTCACCACTATTATTTCACACACTTTTGGAATTTTTAGCTACAGCAATCAGAGAAGAAAAAGAAATAAAAGGAATCCAAATCGGAAAAGAAGAAGTTAAGCTCTCACTGTTTGTAGATGACATGATACTATACATAGAGAATCCTAAAGATGCTACCAGAAACCTATTAGAGTTAATCAATGAACTGGTAAGGTTGCAGGATACAAAATTAATGTACAGATATCTCTTTCATTCCTATACACTAAAGATGAAACTTCTGAAAGAGAAATTAGGGAAACACTCCCATTTACCACTGCAACACAAAGAATAAAATACCTAGGAATAAACTTACCTAAGGAGACAAAAGACGTTTACTCAACAAACTATAAGACACTGATGAAAGAAGTCAAAGACGACACAAACAGATACGGAGATATACCATGTTCTTGGATTGGAAGAATCAACATTGTGAAAATGACTCTACTACCCAAAGCAATCTACAGATTCAATGCAATCCCTATCAAACTACCAATGGAATTTTTCAGAGAACTAGAACAAAAAAATTTCACAATTTGTATGGAAACACAAAAGACCCCGAACAGCCAAAGCAATCTTGAGAAGAAAAACAGAGCTGGAGGAATCAGGCTCCCTGACTTCAGACAATACTACAAAGCTACAGTAGTCAAGACAGTATGGTACTGGCACAAAAACAGAAATATAGAGCAATGGAACAGAAGAGAAAGCCCAGACATAAACCCATACACATATGGTCACCTTAATTTTGATAAAGGAGGCAAGAATATACAATGGAGAAATCACAGCCTCTTCAATAAGTGGTGCTGGGAAAACTGGACAGCTACCAGTAAAAGAATGATATTAGAAGACTCCCTAACACCATACACAAAAATAAATTCAAAATGGATTAAAGACCTAAATGTAAGGCCAGACACTATCAAACTCTTAGAGGAAAACATAGGCAGAACACTCTATGACATCAATCACAGCAAGATCCTTTTTGACCCACCTCCTAGAAAACGGAAATTAAAAAGAAACATAAACAAATGAGACCTAAGGAGACTTAAAAGCTTTTGCACAGCAAAGGAAAACGTAAACAAGACGAAAAGGCCACCCTCAGAATGGGAGAAAATATTTGCCAACGAAGCAGCTGACAAAGGATTAATCTCCAAACTTTACAAGCAGCCCATGCAACTCAATATCAAAAAAAAAAAAACACAAACAACCCAATCCATAAATGGGCAGAAGACCTAAATAGACATTTCTCCAAAGAAGATATACAGATTGCCAACAAACACATGAAAGAATGCTCAACATCACTGATCATTAGAGAAATGCAAGTCGAAATTACAATGAGGTATCACCACACACAGGTAAGAATGGCCATCATCAAAAAAATCTATAAACAATAAATGCTGCAGAGGTGTGGAAAAAAGGGAACCCTCTTGCACCGTTGGTGGGAGTGTAAATTGATACAGCCACTATCGAGAACGGTATCGAGGTTCCTTAAAAAACTAAAAATAGAACTACCATATGACACAGCAATCCCACTACTGGGCATATACCTGGAGAAAACCATAATTCAAAAAGAGTCATGTGCCACAATGTTCATTGCAGCTCCATTTGCAATAGCCAGGACATGGAAGCAACCTAAGTGTCCATCAACTGATGAATGGGTAAAAAAGATGTTGCACATCTTCAATATAAAATGGAATATTACTCAGCCATAAAAAGAAATGAAATTGAGTTATTTGTAGTGAGATGGATGGACCTAGAGTCTGTCATACAGAGTGAAGTAAGTCAGAAAGAGAAAAACAAATACTGTATGCTAACACATATATGTGGAATCTAAAAAGAAAAGGAAAAGAAACGGTTGGGAAGAACCTAGGGACAGGACAGGAATAAAGACGCAGACATAGAGAATGGACTTGAGGACATGGGGAGCGGGAAGGGTAAGCTGGGACGAAGTGAGAGAGTGGCATGGACTTATATATACTACCAAATGTAAAATAGCTAGCTAGTAGGAAACAGCTGCATAGAAGAGGGAGATCAGCTCAGTGCTTTATGACCACTTAGAGGGGTGGGATAGGGAGGGCGGGAGGGAGACGCAACAGGGAGGAGATATGGGGATATATGGATATGTATAGCTGATTCAATTTGTTCTAAAGCAGAGACTAACACACCATTGTAAAGCAATTATAGTCCAATAAAGATGTTAAAATTAAATAAATAAATAAATGAATAATTTATGGCCCCCCTTCCAAATTAAATCTTTTTTAAAAATAAATAAATAAAAAAGAGCATTCCATGACATGGAACGCTAAACTTAAGTATTTTCAGTACTATAGTAAATGTAAATGGATTAATATCTCCTATTAAAGTGTAATTTTTTATATTATGTGCAACTAAATTTTTTTCACAATATACAGGTAAAATAAAAGAATTACATTAGAAAGGAGAAAACATTCCATGTATTTAAAAACAATAAAACAATAAGCATATAGTATGCATCTTAGATATAAGTAGTCTTTAAGTTCAGAACAATTTGTCATTATTGTAATTAGTATTATTATACCAATTTCTTTAAAACATTTCAATACTTGTTGTATTTGAAAAAATATTTTAATATTTTTTCTTCTCTCTTTTGTGGTCTAATACATGGTAAGTATTTAGCTGCTAACATAACTTAAAAATATATTTTGCTTTTTTACAGCCGAACAAAACTGAATCAAGAAGAAATAGATAACTTGAACATACTGATCACTAAAAGCAAAATAGAGGGCTTCCCTGGTGGCGCGGTGGTTGAGAATCTGCCTGCCAATGCAGGGGACACGGGTTCGAGCCCTGGTCTAGGAAGATCCCACATGCCGCGGAGCAACTGGGACCGTGAGCCACAACTACTGAGCTTGAGCGTCTGGAGCCCGTGCTCCACAACAAGAGAGGTCACGATAGTGAGAGGCCCACGCACCGTGATGAAGAGTGGCCCCCGCTCGCTGCAACTAGAGAAAGCCCTCGCACAGAAACGAAGACCCAACACAGCCAAAATAAATAAATAAATAAATAGAATTTTAAAAAAAATAGAATCTGTAATTTAAAAAAACTCCCTAGCAACAGAAGTCCAGGATCAGATGGTTTCACAGGCAAATTCTACCAAATATAAAAAGCAGAACTTACACTGATTCTTCTCAAACTCTTCGAAAAGATTGAAGAGTAAGGAATACTTCCAAAGACATTCTATGAAGTCACTATCACGCTGATATCAAAAACAGATGGGGAGGGGGGACTTCCCTGGTGGCACAGTGGTTAAGAATCTGTCTGCCACTGCAGGGGACATAGGTTCGAGACCTGGTCTGGAAAGATCCCACATGCCATGGAGCAACTAAGCCTGTGTGCCACAACTACTGAGCCTGCACTCTACAGCCCACGAGCCACAACTACTGAGCCTGATAGCCACAACTGCTGAAGGCCACGCAACTAGAGCCCATGATCTGCAACAAAAGAAGCCACCACAATGAACAGCCTGCACACCACAACGAAGAGTAGCTCCCGCTCACCGCAACTAGAGAGAGCCCAAGCACAGCAACGAATGTCCAATGCATCCAAAAATAAATAAAGAAAGAAATTTACTTAAAAAAAAACCAAATAAAACAGATGGGGACTTTTCTCGTGGTCCAGCAGTTAAGATTTCGCCTTCCAGTGCAGGGGGTGCGGGTTCGATCCCTGGTTTTGGAGCTAAGATCCCACATGCCTCACAAACAAGAAACCAAAACATAAAACAGAAGCAATATTGGAACAAATTCAATAAAGACTTTTAAAAAAACCACAGAGAAAGACACTACCGAAAAAGAAAACTGCAGGCCAATATCACTGATAAATATAGATTCAAAAATTCTCAACTGAATATTAGAAAACCGAATCCGACAACACATAAGAGGATCATACACCATGACCAAATTTGATTCACCCCAGTTTCACAAAGCTGTTTCAACATATGCAAATCAATCAACATGATACACCCCATCGACAAAGGAAAAACAAGAAACAAACGATCATCTCAATAGATGGCGAAAAAGCATTTGAAAAGCTTCAACATCCATTCATGGTAAAAACACTTACCGACGTGGGTACAGAGGAAACATATCTCAACATAATAAAAGCTATTTATGACAAACCCACAGCCAATATAATACTCAACGTTCATAAGCTGAAAGCCTTCCCGCTAAAATCTGGAACAAGACAAGGATACCCACTCTCACGTCTTCTCTTCAACATAGTATTGGAAGTCCTAGCCACAACAATCAGACAAGAAAAAGAAATAAAATCTAACCAAATTGGAAGGGAAGAGGTAAAGTTGCCATTATATGCAGATGACATGATAATATATATAAAGGAAACCCTAAAAATTCCACACAAACACTACTAGAACTGATAAACAAATTCAGCAAAGTAGCAGGATACAAGATTAACATATATAAATTGGTTGCATTTCCTGGTTTTTCTTTCTTTTTTTTCTAAATTTATTTTGGCTGCATTGGGTCTTCATTGCTGTGCACGGGCTTTCTCTAGTTGTGGCCAGTGGGGACTAGACTTTCTTGTGGTGCGCAGGCTTCTCATTGCAGTGGCTTCTCTTGTTGTGGAGCACGGGCTCTAGGCATGCAGGCTTAAGTAGTTGTGGCATATGGGCTCAGTATTTGTGGCTCACTGGCTCTAGAGTCCAGGCTAAGTAGTTGTGGCACACAGGTTTAGTTGCTCCACGGCATGTGAGATCTTCCTGCATCAGGGCTCAAACCCGTGTCCCCTCTATTGGCAGGCGGATTCTCAACCACGGAGCCATCAGGGAAGTCCCTGGTTGCATTTCTTTACACTAACAATGAAATATCAGAAAGGAAATGTAAACAAGCAATCCTTTTTTTAATGGCATCAAAAAAATAAAATGCTTAGGATTAAACCTCACCAAGGAGGTGAAAGACTTATATACTGAGAACTACAAAACATTAGTAAAGGAAGCTGAAGATGATTCAAAGAAATGGAAAGACATCCCATGCTCTTGGATGGGAGGAATTCATACTGTTAAAATGGCTATACTACCCAAAGCAATCTACAGATTTAATGGGATCCCTATCAAATTACCCATGACATTTTCCCCAGAACTAGAACAAATAATCCTAAAATGTATCTGGAACCATAAAAAAGTCAGAAATGTGAACACAATCCCCAGGAAAAAGAACAAAGCAGGAGGCATAACCCTCCTAAACTTCAGAAAATACTACAAAGTTACAGTAATCAAAGCCGCATTGTATTGGCACAGAAAGAGATACATGGATCAATGGAATAGAATAGAGAGCTACGAAATAAACCCACACACCTATGGTCAATTAACCTTTGACAAAGGAGGCAAGAATATACAATGGGGAAAAGACAGTCTCTTCAGCAAGTGGTGTTTTGAAAGTTGGAGAGCCGTATGCAAATCAGTGAAGTCAGAACATACCCTCACACCATACACAAAAATAAACTCAAAATGGCTTATATGCTTAAATATAAGATAGGACACCTTATAACTCCTAGAAGAGAACATAAGCAAAACATTCTCTGACATAAGTCATACCAAAATTTTCCTAGGTAGTTCTCCCTAGGCAGTACAAATACAGTAAGTCACCTACATACGAACCTTCAAGTTGCAAACTTTCAAAGATGCAAACGTCCGTTCGCGTGTCCAATCATGTAAGTTAGTTCACGTGTCTGACATACATTGTCACGTGCGTGCTTCCTCTATATGTGCTTGTGCTTTTGTGTACTTTACAGTACTGTATAGAGTACAGTAGTACAGTACCTTTATTTCAAGCCCAAGATGTCTGGAAGCAAGCGTAAAAGCAGACGTGATGTAGCTGGTACTGTTAAGAAGCGCCAAGCGATAATGACGGAAACAAAAGTGAAAGTAATTGAGAGAGTGGAGCGAGGCAAAAAGATGTTAGACATCGCTCATTCTTATAATGTGAATCATTCAATCATTGGCACGAATCTAAAGAACAAGGACAAGATCATGGAACATGTGAAGTCTGCTGTGCCGACGATGTTGACACAATATCCAAGAAGCATGGAAAAGTGATGGAGGAGATGGAGAAACTTCTCAGTGTGCGGATGCAGGATCAACATCAGCGCTGAGTCCTGCTCAGCTTAACGCTGATTCAAGAGAAAGCTAAAAGCCTTTATGAAGACTTGAAGAAGAAACACGGCAAAGAATCAGAGGGCACATCTTTTAATGCCAGCCATGGCTGCTTTCATCGGTTCAAGGCTAGAGCCAGCCTTCACAATGTAAAAGTAAGTGGAGAGACAGCAAGTGCAGATAGGGTAGCTGTCCAGGAACTTCCAGAAACACTTTGAGAAATTATTGATGATGGTGTGTATTTACCCAACCAGGTTTTTAATGTGGATGAGACACAACTGTACTGGAAGAGGATGCCAGACCGAAGTTACGTCAGTAAGGAGGAAAAGTTGATGCCGGGCTGTAAAGCAGCAAAGGATAGGCTAACTGTTGTTTGGTGGCAATGCTTCCGGTGAATTGAAGCTGAAACCTCTCTTAGTTTATCATTCACAGAACCCAAGAACCCTTAAAAACATAGCCAAGGGCTCTCTTCCTGTTGTGTGGAAGCGTAACCCCAAATCCCGGATTACACAGGCCACGTTCCAGGACTGGTTTTGCCACCACTTTATCCCAGATGTAGAGAAATATTGCTTGGAGAAGGACGTTCCAGCAAAACATTCTTTTGCTGCTCGACTATGCTCTGGGCCACCCCCCATTCATGGATGACTTTCATCCCAACGTCAAAGTACTGCATCTGTCACCAAATACTACGTTGCTCATCCAACCTATGGACCAGGGCGTTATAGCGACTTTCAAGAAATATTATTTATGTCACACTTTTTGTCAGGCAGTAAAGGTAAGTGACAAATCAGGAACAACCTAGGGACAACTTTGGGAGGACTATAACATCTACAAGACCATAAAAAACATTGACTTTGCATGGTGTGAGGGTATGGCGGTCACGATGAATGGGGTTTGGAAGAACCTTTGCCCACAGTTTGTTCATGATTTTTGTGGATTTGAGAAGGTAGATCAGAAGTCCGAAGAGGTCTTCAGCAACGTAGTGACCCTCAGCGAGAAGCTGGAGCTAGATCTGCAAGAGGACGATTTCGCTGACCTCCTTGCTGTGCAACATGAGGAGCTTACTGATGGAATTGGAGGCCCAGAGAAAGGATGAAGAGGGACAGGAGGAAGAAAAAGTAACTGAAGAACTGAAGAGATTCACGACACAGAAAATGGCAAGGGAATCTTCGTTATTTGAGGAAGCACTGTTAGTTTTTGAGGCACAGGACCCGAACCTAGAATGGGACCCAAAGGTGGCAGCAGCCATTCAGATTGCAATCCAGTGTTACCTTGTCATCTATGATGAGAAAAAAAGAGCTACTACCCAGACATCAATGGATCATTCTTTCAAGAGGGTAGATAGAATTAAATCCAGCAAGGAACCAGAACCTTTGCCATCAACGTCAGGTATGAGAGAAATTGCAGCTTGCCCTCTGTCTCCTACTGCTGATAATCCTTCACCCCTACCATCTCCCACCTCCCCTCCCTCCTCCAATCAGTAACTCTGCTTGCCTGTTCCCTCGATGCCAGCCCGAGTATCCCAGCTGTTGTACTGTATTACTGTACTTTTCAAGTTACTGTACTGTAAGATTAAAAATGCTTTCTTTGTTTTTGTGCTTGTTTTTTATGTATTGTTTGCGTGAAAAGTATTATAAACCTATTACGGTACAATACCTTATAGCCGACTGTGTAAGTTGGGTACCTAGGCGAACTTTGTTGGACTTACAAACAAATTGAACTTACAAACGCACTCTTGGAAGAGAACTTGTTCATATGTAGGGGACTTACTGTAAAAGCAAAAAAGAAACAGGAACTAATCAAACTTATAAGCTTTTGCGCAGCAAAGGAAACCATAATCAAAATGAAAATACAACCTATGGACTGGGAGAAAATATTAGCAAATGATGAGACTGACAAGGGCTTAATTTCCAAACTATACAAACAGCTCATACAACTCAATAACAAAATAACAAATAACTCAATGGATAAATGGGTAGAAGACTTAAATAAACATTTCTCCAAAGAAGATATACAGAGAGCCAATAGGCACATGAAAAGATGCTCATCATCACTAATTATTAGATAAATGCAAATCCAAATTACAATGAGGTATCACTTCAAACTGATCAGAATGGCCATCATTAAAAAAAAAAAAATCTACAATTAACA
The DNA here is from genome assembly GCF_965194825.1 of Balaenoptera physalus. Classification (NCBI taxonomy): domain Eukaryota; kingdom Metazoa; phylum Chordata; class Mammalia; order Artiodactyla; family Balaenopteridae; genus Balaenoptera; species Balaenoptera physalus. The sequence continues at coordinate 20,835 of NW_028125191.1, forward strand.
AATGCTGGAGGGGGTACGGAGAAAAGGGAACCCTTCTACACTGTCGGTGGCCATGTAAGTTGGTGCAGCCACTATGGAAAACAGTATGGAGGTTCCTCAAAAAAACTATAGGGTTGCCATATGATCTAGCAATCCCACTTGTGGACATATATCTAGACAAAACTATAATTCAAAAAGATACATGAAACCCTATGTTCATAGCAGCACTATTTATAACAGCCAAGACATGGAAACAACCTAAATGTTCATTGAAAAATGAGTGTATAAAAAAGGTGTGGTATACGTATACAAAAGATATTACTCAGACATAAAAAAGAATGAAATAATACCATTTGCAGCAACATGGATGGACCTAGAGATAATGATACTAAGTGAAATAAGTCAGAGAGAGAAAGACAAATACCATATAATATCACTTATATGTGGAATCGAAAACAGGACACAAATGAGCATGTCAGCGAAACAGAAACAAACACACAGATATAGAAAAGAGAGTTGTGGTTGCCAAGGAGAGAGTGAAGGAAAGATTGGGAGTTTTGGAATAGCAGAAGCAAACTTTTCTACATAGGATAGACAACCCACCAAGACCTACTGTATAGCACAGGAAACTATATTCAATATCCTGTGATAAACCATAATGGAAAAGAATATATATAGATATATAGATATAGATATATAGATATAGATAGATATATAGATAGATAGATATAAAACTGAATCACTTTGCTGAACAGCAGAAATTAATACAACAATGTATAAAGGCTGCAGAGGGTGTTGAGAAAAGGGAACCCTCCTGAACTGTTGGTGGGAATGTAAACTGATACAGCCACTATGGAGAACAGTATGGAGATCCCTTAAAAGCTAAAAAAAAGAACTACCATATGACCCAGCAATCCCACTACTGGGCATATACCCGGAGAAAACCATAATTCAAAAAGATACATGTACCCCAATGTTCACTGTAGCACTATTTACAATAGCCAGGACATAGAAGCAACCTAAATGTCCATCGACAGATGAATATATAAAGAAGATGTGGCACATCTATACAATGGAGTATTACTCAGCCATAAAATGGAACAAAATTGAGTTATTTGCAGTGAGGTGGTTGGACCTAGAGTCTGTCATACAGAGTGAAGTAAGTCAGAAAGAGAAAAACAAATACCGTACGCTAACACATATATACGGAATCTAGAAAAATGGTACTGACGAACCTAGTGACAGGGCAGGAATAAAGACACAGATGTAGAGAACGGACTTAAGGACACAGGGGGCAAGGGGAGACAGGGACATAGTGAGAGAGTAGCACTGACATATATACACTACCAAATGTAAAATAGCTAGTGGTAAGCTGCCGCATAGCACAGGGAGATCAGCTCGGTGCTTTATGTCCCCCAGAGGGGTGGGATAGGGAGTGTGGGAGGGAGGCTCAAGGGGGGGGGGATATGGGGAATATATGTATACATATAGCTGATTCACTTTGTTGTAAAGCAGAAACTAATACAGTGTTATAAAGTAAGTATACTCCAATAAACATGTATTTAAAAAACCCACAACATTGTAAATCAACTACACTTGAAAATATTTCTTAAGTGCAAACAATTTTCTGAATGAAAGTTTTACTGTGTGTGTGTGTACCACAGGTTCAATATATATGAATTATGTCAAATTGATTACATTGCTTTTCAAAATAAAGAATTTTTGATATTTTACATCAGCCTCATGTTATAAATGCAGAAAAACTATATTATTTTTTTCTGAAGTTCAGAAATAGCCATTTTGCTCATTCGGTATGCTATAAACCATTAACTCTTAAAAAGGGATTCGTGACCTCTTCCTTCCAAAGAAATATTTCTCCACTCACACAAGTTTAATAGAATGTTCCACCATGAACTGACTTCCCACCTTAGAGGCACGAGATTTGCATCCTGAAATCTCTTTCTTGCAAAAATGTCCAATTATCATCCTAGCATTACAGAAAAGAAATGCTTTTTTCCAGATCTCAAATTCCATACAACTTTAGTCAAGACATCATGTATGTTTTTTTTCACACACACACACAGACTGTATTTTATTTTTACAAGAGATAAATCAACTGACACCAAGCACTGTCAATGGATGACCACAACAAAAGCAACAATGATTGCAATTACCAAACACGAAACACACTCATACTATGTCATAATATTGACATTCAGTCCAGTAATCCTCCACTGTAACAGCTCCTTTACTTTGCAGTGAAAGACATCATGCATTTTTAAATAATCAGCACTCACCTGAGGTCTTTAAAAATCAACATAAACATAATTTTGTGTTCTCTTTCATTTACTCTGGTTCTAAGTGGTCATTTCTAAACGAAAGTATTTAAGTGTGTTAACGTCACCTTATTTTTTTTTTTATTAACGTCATCTTATAACATCATATTGCAAATGACTACCGTGTCTCCATAGATGAAATATGAGGAACTCACAATTAGGCTCTCCAAAGTTTTCATCTCTGAATGTGTATGACCCTTCTGCTGAACTCCACACTGTTCATTATTCTCTGAGAATATTCTTTTTCTTGTATGGCCATCTCACATGCTCTTTCATTTCATGAAGTTTTTTCCTACAATGTTATGCCTAGTTTATTTCTGAGAATATGCATTATTTCAGAATGATATTTATAGACACAAAGACTTCTCTATAATTCCCTGAGAGTTTCAAGAACTCCTTCTTCTTTTTTTTTTTAATACCTAGATTCTGAAGCTCTCCACAAAGCATTACTAAACTTGCATTTACATAAGTATCTACACATTAATCACACATTAATGCATTCACAATTGTATTATGATTTATTGCTAATTTTGGAGCTGTCTTATTTACCACCCTCTTGGAAATCACTTTAATATTTGCACTTAGGACTTGAAAGAGAATGGATAAATAAAAACCGGAAGAATATGCAAATACAATTTATATATTTCTCATAAAATTAGGTGATGATCTAACCTTTATCCAGAAAAAAAGAAGAGCCCAGATACTCTGCAGGCATGATCCTCGAGAATGTGTGGTCTTCCAGCAGGAAAACATGCAGTAATCCATGTGGCAGAGTTTACCTGTGACCAGCTGGGGTTAGTGACCTATGCATTCCTTACATGCAACATATCAGGAGTGGAAAAAGGGAATTTGTCCGTTGTGGCAATAAGTATAATGAAGATTTGTAGCAGGTCATGCTCATATGTTCAACACAGGTACAATCAAATGTTTGCTCAATTCTGGTAGATCTAAGTCTGTATCTGTTACCTTGTCTTAAACGAGGAAATGTCAGAACTGACTTACCAAAAAAAAAAAGTGTTTTGTTTGTTTGTTTGTTTTAATTAGAGTCACGGTGAGTAAGGCAGAGTTCAGAACAGCTAATGTGACTTAGTGATTCTCTCATCAGGAAATACAATTTCTACTTCCCTGTTTATTCTCCACATCCTGTAGTAAGTAAAGTTTCCACGAAAGATAAATCTACAGCGTGAAAAGAAAAGAAAACTTACATGTGTTGATAAGGTCATTTTGACAGGTTTTACCACGGATGTCAGTGTTTCTGGGGATGGACACAAGCCAGAGCTCCCTACTCTGACATTTTCACTGATGTCATTCCCCTTGATCCTCAATTTGAAAGTGGATAAAAATGTTTTCTATGCTTTCTTCTTTAAGAAATTAAATAAAGAATGCTTTCTAGACATGATCCTCTAATGATTTGCAGTCAGTGGTCATCAATAGAGGAAAAGCACAGAATCTCATCCCCACAGAAGAGTGACATTCAGTCAGGTAAGAAAATTCTCCCCGAAATCAGAGCTTCATCTTTAACATGCAATCAAAGGCTTTCACAGGTTCTTCATCACTCTGCACTCAGCCCTACCATATGGGATTGGCTCTGAGAATCTCACATCAGATGACTGACAAACATGTCATAGTACACTGATCTGGTACCAGATCCTGCCTCTCTTAATGATCTCCCACAGGGACATTGGAATATTCTAGGATATTTCCTGGAGCCCTCTATTCTACACAGGTACACTTCCAAGTAGAAGCAGAAGTTTGGATTCTCACTGGGACCCCTGCTCTGTCCAACCAACCTCTCTAGAAATATGATGTTCTAATCTCTCCTGATTAGAACATTTCAAGGTCTCTCCCTGTGCTAATTTAGTAAAGGTAAAAGAGAAACAAGAAAGAGCAAACTATGCAGGGAGCAATATATAAGATTCCTTTACTTAACGTATTTATCTGATATACCCAAATACTGAGAAATATAGATTCATTTCATAATGTTCAAGAAAAGAGGAGGAGGAACCTCCATGCCAACAGTATATATAAAATGGAATCAATATTGCATAAGCTCCAGCTTAAGCTTAGCTACGAGGTACTAACCCTTCTCATAAAGAAGCAATAGTTCTCCATCATTTGAAGCACACTGAGGACTCAGACAGCTGGACACTGAAGGTGTAGCCTCCTCACTCGAATTCTGTACCTGCATCACAGAGCACTGAAATATTCCCAAAGAATTATTAAGGATGAGGGGGGGAGGCGAAATAAAAAAGATGAATCCATAGTCTGTCCTACCGTCTGTTCTGTTGGATATTACCACCATCTTGGCCCAATATGACCTTCCCACTTTTCTCTGGGTCTCCCTACTTTCCACCTCCATCCTCTCATTATATCTTACCTACACTTGGGAACGACTCTAGTTTTTCCACTTATCTTTATCAACAAGTAATCCAAATAGCAACTGTGTATATAACTCCTTAGAAACCTCAGGTCTGACTCAGTAATAATACATGACCTTCAAAGTCCAAAGTTTTCCTAATTCCCTTTAGTATTACTTTTTTTTCTAATTTTCATGTACTTACACTCTTAAGACCTCCACTGTTCTCAGGTTCGTCTTCCCTGCAAAATCTGTCAACCTAGACATAGACTTAAGTACCACCCTCTAATTATCTCCTAGGGAATCCAATTTTTAAAAAAGCCTCAGCAAGCCTTATGGACTTTATTAAAGACTCTTTAAGATAACCCATGGGAGATAGCAGCACACCCACAGATATCTATCTAATACACCCTCAGAGTAATTTTTTTTCTCTTTTATAAAGTCTCTTCTGGCCAATGAAGACTCTCAGCTCTTCTTCTTCAACATATGCAGTGTCTCACCCTTCTGATTGCTCTCTGCTCTATCCCAGGTCCACTCCCTTTCCTGATATTACATTCTTTCCCAATTTTGTATGTTGGTAAAATCAAATAACATAAAATACAACATGTAAGTTATTATAAAGTGCACCGTTCAGTGATATTAAATGCATTCATATTATTGGGCGATCAACATCACCATTTATCTTTCTAATTCTTTTCTACGTTTTAAAACTGTAACTCTATATCCTTTAAATATAACTTTCCTTTTTGTTCCATAACCACCTGAAAAGCGTCATTACCCTCCCAATTTCTATGGTTTTGACTACCCTAAGTACCCCCATAAAATTGAAATAAGTAGTTGTATTGTTATGACTCACTAAAAGTCACAAAAATGGCATTTTTGGTAGCTAAATTTCCTCAAGATTCATCCATGTTGTAGCATATTCCTAGATCTTTTCCTTCTTAACACTGAATAATATTGTATTATATGGGTATACCACACTTTGCTTATCCAGGAACTAGTGGATGAACACTTAGGTTGCTTTCATATTTTAGCTACTGTGATTATTACTGCTCTAAACCCTGGAGTACAAATATTTCTTTAAGACCCTGATTTCAATACCTTTGGGTATACCTCATAGTAAAATTCCTGGATCATGTAGTAATTCTATTTTTCAATATCTGAAAAATTGCCATACTCTTTTGCAAAGCAGCTGTATCATTCTGCATTCCCTCTGACATAGCACAATGGTTCCAACTCCCTCACATCCTCACCAATAGTTGTTTTCTGCTTGTGTATGTGTGTGTGTGCTTGTGTGTGTATGCATGCACACAAATATATAAACATGCATTTAGTGATATGGAGCATCTATTCAAGTGCTTAGTCATTTGTACATCTTTTGGAAGAACCATCTATTGATGTCTTTTATCCATTTTTGAATCAGGGTGTTTGCTTTTTGTTCACTTGTAGGAGTTCTCTGTATATTCTGAATAGAAATCTCTTGTCAGATAGATGGCTTTGAAATATTTTCTCCCATCTTGTGGGTTGCCATTTTATTCTGTTTACATTTCTTTGATACACATTTTTTTTTAACTTATGTACTGCAAATTGTTTATTTTTTTGTTAGCTGTACCTTTGTTGTTCCTTCGTTTCATATGGAGGAAAACACTGCCAAATCCAATATCATGAAGCTCTTGTCCTGTATCTTCTTCTAAGACTTGTTATATTATTAGGCCTTATATTTAGTTTCTTGATACTTTTGCATTATTTTTTGCATATGATGTTAGGTAAGGGTCCATCTTCCTTCTTTTGCATGTTGACCACAAGACTTCTCAGCAACATGTGTTGAAAATACTATCCTTTCTACTTTGAAAAGTCTTGGCAACTTGTCAAAAATCATTTGGCCATATATCAGGGTTTATTTCTGGGTGTTGTATTCTATTCTATTCTATTGGTCTTGAATAAGGGAGAAAATAGTATAACCTATCCAGGTTGATGAAGAACATAAAGAAAGACCAGGACTGAGAATTAGGAGGGCAATATAAAACAGCAGGGAGTAAAAGACAGTGTGAGAGAAGATCTTGTATTTGCGAGTTCATGGAAATAGGATCATGCTAAAACCACTAAACGCCTGACTTTGAACAATACGGTAAATGTGCCAGCAAGAAACATAACACTTACCCATCTCTGGGAAATATAGTATGGGCATAAAGATAAACTACACACAAATATATTAAAAAGGGAAGGGTTTTCATGGTGTGAGAATATTGTGGCATTTGAAATACAATTTACTTCTGTTCTACCATTGTCTCTAAAATTTATCACAGTGTATATACAAGCAATTCCAATCCTGGTAATGTGCTTGACAGGTTTATATATGAACTTCAGTAGAGCAGTAAATGTACATTCATAGTAGGACTGTTCCCTAAACCAAAAAACAAAACACAAAAACTGCAAAGACTAGAGTTCATTTTGTCAACACACATACAGATGCAATGATGGTTAACGGTCCGAAAACAGAAGGTGAGCATGGGTGCAAGAGGTTAATCCCCAGGCTGGGGTGGGGTGCAGAGTTTGAGGGTAACACAAGTAGAAAAGGCTTTTGTCCTATCCTTGATTTTTGAGGTATGGAAATTCACAGGTCACTACCTTCATTTCAAACTGAATGAATGCACTATTCAATATTTTTAAACAAGCGAAGTAAACATGAGTGATAATAAATTTCAAACTGTCGCTAATCAAATAAGATACTAAGAAAACTTAAATAATATGATTTAAGAATGAAGTAGAGAGATTGTCCAACATGGTAGCATTCAAAGACCCAGAGCTTGATGCCTCTCATGGGCACACCAAAGTCACAACTGTTTACAGAACAGCAATTGATGAAAAAGGCTGGGACCTACCATAAAAGATGTTTTACAGCTAAAGATATAAGGAAAGCACCTCGACAAGACAGAAAGGAAGGGCAAAATCTCAATAGAGTCAAGACCCATACCACCAAGTGGGTGGCCCACAAATGGGAGAATAATTACAATTTCAGAGGTGCTCCCAGGTAGCAAGGGGTATGAAGCCAACATCAGGCTCCCAAGCCCAGGGATCCTGTTGTGGAAAGAAGAGTTCCTAGGAAGTTGGGCTTTGAAGACCAGTAGTGCTTATTTTCCAGAGAGCCAGAGGGTTGTGGGAAATAGAGATTCCACTTTTAAAAGATGCTCACAAAATCCCACATGATCTGAGAATCAGAACAGAAGCAGTCATTTGAAAGGATCCCGGGTCACACCTACCTCCTGATCTTGGAGAGTCTCCCAGAGAGGCAAGAGGCAACTACAGCACAGCCTCAGGGACAGAGACACTGGCAGCAGCCATTCGGGCGAGCTCCTTCTACCTCGTGGACGCTGGTACCAGCAAGCATAATTTCAGAATCCTCCCTGTAGCTTATCAGCCTCAGGACCGAGCCCCACCCATTTCCACCAGACTACAGACACAAGTACTAGGATGCTGCAGGCCAAGCAACTAACTGAGCAGGGGCATAGACCCATCCACCAGCAAACAGGCTGCCTTCAGATCCTCTCAGTGCACAGCTGCCCCTGGACGTGGGTCCAGCCACCAAAATCCCCAGGACCAGCCTCAACACCTCAGTGGACAGGCACCAGCCCCAGAGTCCTTGGCCCCTCTGACAAGTGAGCCTGCTCTGGCCTTGGAGTCAGCCTCACCATCGGCAGGTGGTAACTGCACAGGGACTGGATGGAGCTTGGACCTACCCAACAGCAAACCTGCTTTAGCAGTGGGATCAGCCTCATACACCGACAGGCACACACCAGCTCCAGGGATACCACAGCCCAGCAGCCTGTGTAACCAGGCCACTTAATTGCAGGCCAGAAGCAGCCACAGACTCAGCTGGGTCCTGACCCTGCCCATCAGAATGCCAACACAAGATTAGGGATACCCCCGGCCCTGCAGAGAGCTGTGTCAGGAACAGTGATCCAACACCAACTCTGTGGCTCCTGGGCCCTGCAGCCAGAACGCAGAACCTGTCTCTTCCTCCCAGTAGCCAGCATAGCCCCAGAACCAGTGACTGGGCACTAGCCCTGATAACACCTGGACTGCAATTCTACCCATAAGTGAACCAGCACCAGATTTGGTGTCCCCCAGAGTTGTGCAGCCAGCTGCCTTATGATTTAGTCTCACCAAGCAGCACAGACAGCCTCCATACAAGGCAGAGCCTGGCAAACAAGCAGTCTGGGGGCAGCCAAGCCTACCAGACTACCCACAGTAGTCAGCCCACCACAGCAGAAGAGCCCAAGCAGCCCACATAGGGGGTACATACACCTAGAATATATAGCTCTAGTGACCAGGGGAGAGGGGGCTGCTGGGACCCATAGGACAGCTCCTACAAAAGGCCACTTCCCCAAGGTCAGGAAATGTAACGAACCTACTACACACATAGCAATAAAAACAGGAAGTTAAGAAAAATGAGGTGACACGGAAACACGATCCAAATGAAGTACCAAGATAAGAATTCAGAAGAAGATCTAAGTGAAGTGGAGATAGCCAATCTCCTCAACAAAGGGTTCAAGGTAATGACTGTAAAGATGATCAAAGAACTCAGGAGAAGAATGGACGACCAGAGCAAGAAGTTAGATTTATTTTTAAAAAGAGTTAGACATTAAAGAACAACAAAACAGAGATGAGGAATACAATAACTGAAATGAAAAATACATTAAAGGAAACTACTGTAGACTAAATGATACAGAGGAATGAATCAGAAAACTGAAGGACAGAGTACTGGCAATCACTGAAGATGAACGGTAAAACAATAGATTAAAATGAAATGAGGAAAGTTGAACAGACTTGTGAAACAACATCAAGTGTACTAATATTTGCATTATACTGGTCCCAGAAGCAAAAAGGAAAGACAAAGCAGTGTAGAACATACCTGAAGACATAAGAGTTGAAAACTTCCCTAACCTGGGAAAGGAAACAGACATCCAAGTCCAGTAAACACAGTAAGGCCAAAACAGGATCAACCCAAAGAGGACCACACCAAGACTCATTGTAATTAAAATGGAAAAAAAAATAATAAAGATAAAAAGACACTATTAAAAGGAGCAAAGGAAAAGCAACAAGTTACAAACATGGGAAATTGCATAAAGTTATCTGCTGACTTTTCAGGATAACCTCTGCATGCCAGAAGGGAGGGGCACGGTATATTTAAAGTCATGAAAGGGAAAAGCCTATAAGCAAAAATACTCTACCCAGCAAGGCTCTCCCTCAGCTTTGATGGTCAGATCTAAAGTTTTACAGAGAAGCAAAACTAAAAGAGCTCAGCATCGCTAAACCAGCTATATGAGAAATCTTAAAGGGGCTTTTCTAAGTGAAAAAGAAAAGGTCACGATTGAAACATAAAAATTAGGAAAGGAAACTTACTAAAGGAAAAACCTCATTGGTTAAGGCACATATTCAACAAAGGTAGTAAATCAACCATGGACACAGCTAATAGGAAGGATAAAAAAAAACAGTAATAAAATCATCTATATTCACAATAAGAAGTTAAGGGACACACAAAACAAGTAGATGTAAAATATAAGGTCAAATTCAGTAACTGTGGGGGAGCAGAGTAACAATGCAGGGTTGTTAGTGTCCATGTGAAATTAAGAGCTCAGCAACTTAAATAATCACACACACACACACACACACACACACACACACATAAACAAAACTGAAAGAAATCCAAACATAATATTAAAGATAGTCCTCACATCACAGATGAAGGGAATAAAAGGGGAAGAAAGGAACACTGAAGAAATTAAAGAGGGATTCTAAAAATACCCAAGACAAATGAAAATGAACACACAATGATCCAAAATCTATGGGACACAGCCAACGCAGTTCACAGGGGGAAGTTATAGTGATACAAGCTTATTCTTAGGAATCAAGAAAAATATCAAATAAACAACCTAACATTACACCTGAAGGAATTAGAAAAAGAAGAAAAAACAAAACTCAAAGCTGTCAGAAAGAAAAATTAAGAAAACTATACCATATGCAATGACATCAAAAAGAATAAGACACCTAGGAATAAACACACCTAAGCAGGTAAAAGACATGTGCTCAGAAATCTATCAGCCATTGGTGAAAGAAGTTGAAGACAACACAAAAAGATGGAAAAATATAGCATGTGCATCGACTGGAAGAATTAATACTGTTAAAATAACCATACTATCAAAGACAATCTACAGATTTAATGCAATCCCTATCAGAATACCAAAGCATTTTCACAGAACTTGAAAAAGTAATTTTAAAATTTGTATAGAAACACAAAGACCCCAAATAGCCAAACAATCTTGAGAAAGAACACAGCTGGAGGCGTCACGCACCTTGACTTCAGACTATACTGCAAAGCGACAGTAATCAAAGAGAAAGGTACCAGAGCAAAAAGAGACACAAAGATCACTGGAATAGAATAGAGATCCCAGAAATAAGCCCACACACTTATATTTAATTGATGTATGACAAAGCAGGCAATATGGAGAAAAAACTGTCTCTTCAATAAGTGGTACTGGGAAAACTGGTCAGCTACATGGAAAAGAATAAAATTAGATTATTTTAGCACACCATATATAAAATAAATGCAAAACTGAATAAAGACCTAAATGTAGGACCAGAAACCATAAAACCCCTAGAGGAAATTATAGAACATTCTTCAACATAAATGATAGCAACAGTTTTAGGTTCAGTCTACTAAGGCAAATGAAACAAAAGCAAAAATAAACAAATGGGACTTCACTAAACTTAAAAGATTTTGCACAGCAAAGGAAACCAAAGACAAAATGAAAAGACAACCTGCTGAGGGAGAGACCATATTTGCACATGATAAGAGGTTAACATCAAAAAAGATGACCAAGCAAGGGTTCATACCTAAACTACAGAAACAGCACATACAACTCAATATCAAAAAAACACCCAAAATCTTTTTTAAAAAAATGAGAAGACCTAAATAGACCTTTTTTTCCAAGGAAAAACTACATATAGACAGCCAGAACTCACAAAGATGCTAAACATAGCTAATCGGCAGTAAAATGCAAATCAAAACTATGAGATATATCACCTCAGTCTTGTCAGAATGGCTGTCATCCAAAAGATCACAAATAACAAAGGTTGGTGAGGATGTGGAGAAAGGGAAACTCTTGTACACTCTTGATGTGAATGTGAAGTAGTGCAGCTACTGTGGAAAGCAGAATGGAGGTTCCACAAAAAACGAAAAATAGAACTACCATAATATCCAGCAATTTCACTGTTGGGTATATCAGAAGAAAACAAAAACACTATTTCAAAAAAAATAACTGCACACCAATGTTCATAACAGTGTTATTTGCCATAGCCAAGATATAGAGTCAAACTAAGTGTTCATCAATAGCTTCATGGATAAAAAAGATTTTTTATGATGACTTCAGCAAAAAATGAAATTTTGCCATTTGCAAGAACATGGATGGATTTGGAGGGTATTATGCTTAGTAAAATAAACCGCAGAGAAAACAAGCATGGCATGTTATGAGAAAAAAAGCATGGTATGGTATGAGAAAACAAGCATGGTATGTTATCACTTACACGTGGCATCTAAAAATTTGAATACAATAACAACAAAAAAACAGACTCACAGATTAAAGAACAGACTAGTGGTTACCAGCAGGGAGAGATAGGGTGGAGGAGCAAAATAGTGGTAGGAGATTTTGAGGTACAATCCACTATGTAGAAAATCAATAATCTACAGTGATGTACTGTATAGCATGGGGAATATAGCCACTCTTTTATAATAACTATAAATGGAGAAGAACCTAAACATTTATGAATCACTATGCTGTACCTCTGAAACTAATATAATAATGTAAATTAACTATAGATCAATAGAATATAAAGTAAGAAACAATAAAGGGGAGACACAGATTATTAGATAGAAATCAATTAAATAAACACAAGTTTTGGAAATCTAGGAATTAAAAAACAACACGTAAGACACAACATTGGCATTTAACGTGTAAAATCTATTTATTTAAAAGAAATCATTTAAGTGGTAAAAAATGGTACCCATTCTCACAATTTTGTATATCTAGGATAAATTATTATCTACAAAAATATGTTACAAATATTCACTCAAAAAGAAAGAGAAAATTGGGATAAACCCATTTTAGTATCCAAATTTAATATCAAAGTCTCTATGCAAAATTGATTTGAATAAGTTCTGTTAGCCACTTCTAGTTTCTTTGTGATGTAAAATCTTTTAAAGCATAAAAATCAGCCTTTCTACATTATTCCATTAGACATACATAGAAGTTAAAAGAAATGAGAAGACAGAACAATCAACCAGGAAGGTGTATTTACTGAGAAACAGTCATTCGTTCTCCCTCCTCCTTTTCTTTTCCTCCTTTTCCAGGTCTCTTTCGGTTCCGATCAAGAGAAATCTTGAGAGTTCTGAGAATATTTCTTTGAGGGCTTCAAATCACCATACCTACATCCTCTGCCACAACTACACACATGGGAACAAAAATAAACCTCTGCTATCTACTCACGTAGGAGGGATTCATGCAAAATAAACTCCTACATGGAGACCAACAGGTGAGTTTTCTACCTGTTCTTTCTAATGTCCTTCCATTATAGTAAATCCCACACATTATGAGGAAGAAACGGTTATGTGAGCTTTTCCTTGAAGTCAAAAAACTTGCATTCATTTCAAGTACCTGGTGATCATAGGGTACAGCCAGGGAAGGTGCCATCCCCCTTGGGGGGAGGGGCGGTGGATGGGCTCCCGCACCCATGCACCTCCTGATGCACAGATTCTGGAGAAACAAAGGGCAGTCACACCGCAGTCAGCCTGTCAGGCTGTCGGGCCACTGGGCAACCCGACCAGCCTGGAAGTGCCCCATCAGTTTGCTGAAAGCAAAACCCTGTCCCCGCTGTGAAGCCAGGCAATTTGGGTCAGAGAGTCAGAGGAGACCGGTAAACAACTCCTCCTCTCTGCTCACCTCCTTGGGGTTACAGCAACCCCATCTCCAAATCCAAATCTGACCCTGGAGTGCCAAACTGGGAGTGGCAGGTGGGCTCTGCCGGTGCTTCAGCGCCCTCTGGAGGTTGTCTGCTCTAATGGCCTTCCTCTCAGCCCTTCCTCCTCCTCCTTCCCTAGTCCTGGGGGCTGCCTTGGCCTCCTGCAGCTGCTGGCCTGAATTCATTCTTCTTTTTTCTCCAATTACAATGAAGTGTCTTACAGAGGTTTGGAATCTCTTGAAGAAGGAAGATCTTGTAGCCAATACACCTTAACCGTGAGAAGTTGGTTTCAAGAATGAACCTGAAATACTGTATTTTTCTCCTGATGATTCCAAGGAGAGACAGCTCAAGTTTTCTAAATCATAAGAAAAACCAAGGTAAATATGATATTCTGAGCCAGAGATGAAAAAGCAGTTTTTAGCACCCCCTCCTCATGTCATATGACCGGGATTTAAATCAATCAACTGCCACTGGTTTTTAAATCAAGTGACCCAACTTTAAATCCATCAGCTGCTTCCCTGTAACTCACGTGACTTGGCTTTGAATAGTAAGAAATGCAGAGGTATAAAAATGATGTTCTGAACAATAAATGGAAAGACAACATTTTAGAAAGTTTTTTCCTTTTCGAATGGACCATTCATTGCCTACAGAATAAAGGATTCCCTTGTGGATTTCTTGAATTGTAAACACATACATTGTCTCCGTTGGCTTGATTGACTTAGATTTTGGGTTTTTTGTTGTTGTTGTTGTTGTTAACATCTTTATTGGAGTATAATTGCTTTACCTTGTTGTGTTAGCTTCTGCTGTATAACAAAGTGAATCAACTATTCGTATACATATATCCCCATATCCTCTCCCTCTTGTGTCTCCCTCCCACCTTCCCTATCCCACCCCTCTAGGTGGTCACAAAGCACTGAGCTGATCTCCCTGTGCTATATGCAGCTGCTTCCCAATAGCTATCTATTTCACCTTTGGTAGTGTATATATGTCCATGCTACTCTCTCACTTCATCCCAGCATACCCTTCCCCCTCCCTGTGTCCTCAGGTCCGTTCTCTACATCTACGTCTTTATTTCTCGGCAGCGACTCCTGCTAGGGACGGATACTTCCTTTCATGCTCAGGGAAATCCCCTAGTTTGAATATGATTTGAGTTTGATCCTGTGAAACCATCAGCACTTCCCACCAGAGATAAATGAGGAGATTCTGGCCTCTATTAGTATGCATGATGAACACGGGTGTCCTGGCTGTACTTGCCAACCCTCCTATTTTACCCACCTATTTTTATCCACCTTCCTCCCTGTGAGTACCTTTGACCAACCCTGAGTTCAGACTCCTGACCTATTACAGTGACTTTGTCAGCCTTTCTTTAAAAATGGACAGGTAATAAAACGAATTTAACCTAGAAGCAGCAGCTCAGTAAGGGAAATAAAATCATCAGAAGTTATCTAATCACAGCCACAGCCATCCAGGGCTCTGTCTTACCTGCTGGGTCATAAGAATGGGACCTTCCTAAACTTGAAGGGCATCCAATCAAATAAGTAAAGGTCTGCTCACCTCTGGCTCTTGGAGGGATTGCTAGGCACTCTACCCAGTGTATACTAACTGCAAAACACTGTCATGGTTGTGAAACACCTATGTTCCAGGAAAGCTTTTTGGGGTGCATGGGGAAGGTTTCTCTTTGACATCAAGCAAAAAGTAAATCACCAAGCTCTTTGAGCAAAGGGGTTCTTAAGAGGGCAGTAGAAGGAAGGAATGGGCAGAAAAGACGATCTCCAGTGAAGTGAAGGCCGTTTTTCCAAAAGAGTAGGATTTAGTCTCAGTTTAAGGAGAACACTTTTAAATAGCTTGGACAGCTCCAAACTGCAGTTTAGGGAACGAGTGCTTCAAAAGAACAGTGCTTTAAAAGTCCTGGCAAGGCAGCAAGAGGATGAAGAGTTGGTTTTGCATAGTTTTGAACACAGGAGTAAAGAAGCAGAGGCATCTCTGACTAAAAGGCCCTAAGATACTATGGCATCAATGGGTCAGTTGCAGGGGCAGGGGGTGTGGGGGGCGATATTTCTCTCTCAACGTCTCCCAGGGCAGCCACCCCTCCCGACCCCACCCCCCCCACTCCCTTCACCCTTCCTCCCTCCACTGTTGGGTCCCCAGGGACAGCACTTTTCAAGCTGGAGCCCTCAGGCACCATCTCTGCTGTCTGGATTCTTCCTGGAGCCTGGCAAGTTCTGGGACAGGAAGGCGGGTCTGCAAGGCCGCTGCGGTGCAGTCGGACCTGGAGGCCTGGAGGGGAACTGGAGCCCTGAAGCCCACCCACGTCCTTGAAGCCGAGGGAGGAACACATCCTCCTAACAGTACTTCTCAGGGGTCAGCGTGCTCCCCACCCGACGGTGATCCATACTCACTTGAGGCAGCAAGGACTGCCTCTAACTGGCCCCCTCGATTCCGCCTTAAGGGTCCTCGCACATGTGTGATAGCGCAGGCCCCGGATCTCTTTAGTCAGCTGAGGCCAGTGCTGCCGGCATCCCTCCAGTCCCATCCCCCAGCCCCTCCCTCTGGGATTGTATCTAATAGAAGAAAGAGCACAGAGGAATTGGCTGAATCAAGGGACCTGGGAGCCTGGGGATGAGTTTGAAGACCGAGAACCTAAGGCGCAATTACATATTATTGGAAACTCTTGTGGAGTGTGTGGGGGGGAGGTTAGGAGGCTGAGAGGCTGAGTCGACCTGCTGAGTCCAGCCCCAGGACACCACACAGCCCTGTCCCCCTTTCCCTGCCATCAGACAAGCGGTGCCGCAACTCCAGCCGGGACTCTGCACTTCCCCCTCCCTGATTCTCCAGAAGAGCAGGTGGCCCCCTCTGAGGGCAGGGGCAAGACAACGGACCAAGTCCCCCTGCACTAAGGCGCTACTGGAATCTCTTCCTGAACAGCAGTGCTGGCTTGGAGCGAACCCGTGCACCGCCAAAGTTGGTCTCGTCCTGCAGCTGAGGGACGCAGGCTTTAAGTCAGCTGCCTTGGCTTTAAATCAATCAGTCCCCCCTTTAAGTCAGGTGACCCGACTTTAAATCACTGTGTGCCCCTCAAGCCTACCACTTCAAAAGTTGGGAACTTCACTTTGATCCCAGCACCTAACACAGCTGAATGCACACTGTAGTCACCACCAAGCCTGGCTTAGAGGCAGGATATAAGGTAAGGGGATGGGCTGCACACATGGTGAGGAGGGTGCACTTCATGTACCAGAAGGGTCCAGGTACTCTGGGTACAGCAAGCAGTGCATGATACAGCAGCTACCTGGCAAAGCTGGTGATGCACAGGGGGAGCAGGCACACTCAGGCACGCAGAGGTTCCAGGCCGGGAGCTGGGGCACAGCCAGCCGGGAGGGTGTGAAAGCCGAGGATCTGAGCCTTCTTGAGAAAGGCAGACACAGAGGATGGATGAGAAACAAAGACCAGATGAAACATGGATTTGAAAAGCACACCCTGCTCTTGAAATTGGGGTGGGGTCACCCCAGATTTGAGTCTTCTTATGCCCCAGTACCTAGTGCTTTGGCATTTGCCCAATTACTTATAAAATGTGACTGATAGGGGCTTCCCTGGTGGTGCAGTGGTTGAGAATCTGCCTGCCAATGCAGGGGACACGGGTTCGAGCCCTGGTCTGGGAAGATCCCACATGCCACGGAGCAACTGGGCCCGTGAGCCACAATTACTGAGCCTGCGCGTCTGGAGCCTGTGCTCTGCAACAAGAGAGGCCGCGATGGTGAGAGGCCCGCGCACCGCGATGAAGAGTGGTCCCCACTTGCCGCAACTAGAGAAAGCCCTCGCACAGAAACGAAGACTCAACACAGTCATAAATAAATAAATAAAAGAACGTGAATTTCTTTAAAAAAAAAAAAAAACCCAAAGAGACAAATACCTATTTAAAAAAAAAATGTGACTGATAATATCTAAACCATAAAATACTGCATTTGGAGTGGTTTTGCGTGTTTATGTTTCTATAGTGGAATAATCTTTTCTACAAGAAAAATGTACACAATCTGAAATAAATTCAAACCCCTCTTTAAAAAGTACTATATCGGAATTCCCTGGTGGCGCAGTGGTTAAGAATCTGCCTGCCAAGGCAGAGGACAGGGGTTCGAGCCCTGGTCAGGGAAGATCCCACATGCCGCGCAGCAGCTAAGCCCATGGTCCAAAACTACTGAGCCTGCAGACCACAACTACTGAAACCGCGCGCCTAGAACCGGTGCTCCACAAAAAGCGCAGCAAGATAAGCCACCGCAATGAGAACCCCGCACACCGAAACAAAGAGTAGCCCCCGCTTGCCACAACTAGAGAAAGCCTGCGCATAGCAACGAAGACCCAACGCAGCCAAAAACAAATTAATTAATTAATTAGTTAACTATTTTAAAAAAAAGTACTATTTCCTTCTGTACTGCTTCTCTGGGAAGAACAGAGAGATGGCGTAGGAGAGTGAGAAAGACCAATATTTAGTGCACATCTCTCATGCAGGTGCTCTGCTGGCTCAGATAGATTTATCCACACATTAAAAAGGAGGAAATAATCTCAGAGAGGTTTAGTAATTTTCCCAAAGCCAAACAGCTATGGAGTGGCAGAACCAAGATCTGAACCAAGTCTGTTACCTTCAAAGCCTAAGTCCTCATCACAACAAAACTCAATTAATATTTACATTTATCGAATTACATTGCAACCTGGGGAGTTCTTGGCACAATCCTGAATAAGAGTGAGAAAGAAAGAAATAGCATTGTTCCTACAGTCAACCCAAATTTTTGGAGCAGCTGCTAGATGCCTGGCCCTTTTTGGGGTTCAGCAGTGATCAAGACAGGAAGAGTCCTGCTTTCATGAACCACGTAGTGGGGAGGAGAGACGGGTGCAACTTGGGTGAGTGATTTCACCTTGCTGGACCTCTGTTTTGTCATCTGGAAAATGGGATGGGTGTTCCTCCTTTTCTGGGATTGTCCAGCCCTCACATTCTCTGATTCCATAAGAAGCATTTGTTTTCCTGTTTCTTTAAAATTCATTCAGGCCGTGAGCTGTGATGAATGTGGTTAGCTGCTCCCCAAATCACTCTATTCCCACCCTTTTCCTGTGATCAGGTCTTTCCCGAAACATGACTCACAGTCAGTCAAGTCACAGAACCTAAGGGGCACCCAGCAGAAAAATTCCAACCCTTGCTTCCCAGGAGCTCTGCGGTCTACCTGCCAGGTAAACTTAACTCACCTGGCACAAGGTGGCCATCCCTGGTTTCACATCAACATGATCTCAGGCACAAACCTCCTTGTTTTTCCATTTTGTCTTTAAGTTACTTGTTGAAACAACTGCACAAATATGACACAGATATAAAATCAGGCATCTTCTGCCCCCAGTGCCTACTAATAAATGATTTTCTGCCACTTTAATGATAAAGATACAACATTTCAACATTCTGCTACCCTTATTATTTGTCATTTTTGTTGATATTTCTATTGACTACATCTTTCAATATTTTAACAATGGAGCATTTATTTAGGGTGTTCCAGACCCAGCCTTTAGTGGTGAAGGTTGTGTTGTTATATTTCTGTTTCCTTTAAAAATCTTTATCCTATTTAAATGGATTAAGTCAATTCTATAGGCATTTATCTTATGATATTGATGAAATTGATACATAGAGGGCAGTAGTACAAGTTGATTGGACTTGAGAACCTCTATTAGCACAGTTAAGTACAAATATTATCTATATGTAAACCAAAGTACAGGCCGAGTGAGATTCTCTGACTTTTTTCCACTGTCTGCCTCTCAAGCCTGTGAGAAATGGAATAGTTCTTGCCCTATCAGTAAACAAAGGATGTCACAGTCTTCAGCACTTGCAGCCCTCCAATGTGAGCCGGCGGGCCCTGAGGCACTCAGGATATGCAAATACAGAATGCAGGCCCCAGAGAGCTGAGGTGCATATCAAAGGAAGGAATTCAGTGAGCCCAGGCAAAGAAAAGCGCCGCATTCCTCACCTTGGGAGAGCTGGTTTCCTTAGTTAACAATCACCTTTTGATGTTCCCCATTACCTGCGCCAGTTCCCTGCCCTGTCCCCTCCCCCCGGTACTTTAGCTCAGGGAGGAAGGAGCGCAGAGGGACTCGGCTGAATAAGGGGCCTGCGCGCCTCGGGAGGACTTTTCAGCCGCTTTCCCCACAGTCGGGAGGAGGGGCGTTGATGCTGCAGCCGGACACTGAGCCTCCCTTGCCCCGTTTCCCCTCAGGACGCTCAGGCCGACCCCCTCCTCACGCCCACCAGGCCTCGCGAGCCAGGCCGAGGGCAGGGGTGAGAGGACGGACCGAAGTTCCCGGGGACCAGACGCTGGAGGCCGCTCTTTCTGCAGAGCAGCGGAGGGTGGCAGTGAATCCCTGCCACTCAGAAGCTGGTCTTGTGCTGCCGCCCGGGCACCGGACCAGGCGGAGGGTCGGCGCCCACTTACCCGGCCCGCTGTCCCCGCGACTGTCATGGCTTCGGCCGACGGGGCTCCTCCATAGCCGGCAACCTCAGTGAGGTCGCCCTCCCCTCAGGCTCCGGGGCAGTTTCGTGAAGGCGGAGGGAAGAGACCCCGACTGAGCCGGGAGTTCCAGCTCTGAGGAAACGCGGGCTCTGTTCAGCGCGCAGTGGGTGTGACCGCTCTGCCCCGAGGCCTTCCGGGAGGGAGCGGGGCGGCGGGGGAGGGAGCCGCCAGGAGCGCAGGGCCCCGTCGGGGGTCATGGAGGGGCGGCCCGGCCTGGGGGCAACGCCCACTGTGGCCACAGTCCAGGCCTTTTTCCTGGAATCCTACACAAAAAAATTAGAAAGATACACAGTCTATAGTAAATACTCACAAATGATTGTTGCTGCTGTGCTCACTATTCTATTAAAGGTGTAAAATCCATAAAACAATTTAAGTACAAAATTAAATATGAATTTTTACCTTTCTAATTATGTCTCTGATATTCACAGTTGTGGTCAATGAATCAGAGACTGTGGCATCACTACTTAAAAATGAGTTTGTTAAAAAAATAGAACTCAGGCCCACCGGACCTACTGAATCACAATCTGCACTTTGACAATCTCCCCAGTGTCCTCGTGTACTCATGAATAGTTGAAAGGTACATTTCTACCTCGACAGGTCTTTTCTCTATGAGAAATACACACATTTTCTCCAGTTTGATATAAATAAAACACTCAAAAATGCATATGCCTGTGTTGAAACCATCATTTTATCATTTCTTTTCCAGACAAGTATAGTCTCTATACTGGTTTTGTGGATCACATGTCATACTCTTTTCTTGTAGTTAGAAATAAGGTACAGAAAGTTACTTTGTAAAAAATATATATATATATATTAGTGGATATTTGAAGACACTCTTCTACATTAAAACCTTCTCTTAACCTGCTGTTTTCATCTTGGGTCATATTAGGAACTCTTCCCGTGGCCACATGGCATGTGTACGTTTAATTTCAGGGAATGATGACATTCCAGGATGTGGCCATAGATTTCTGTCAAGAGGAGTGAGAATGCCTGGACCAAGATCAATGGGAATTGTACAGGGATGTGATGTTAGAAAAGTATAGGAACCTGCTCTCCTTGGGTGAGGATACCTTCCTTCCAGAATTCCTTATCCAACCACAGGGTTTGCAGTCCTTCATTTGTAGAATGTCTCCTGGAATCTTCTGCTTCCTACAATAGGGTTTCAGATTGCAACGTTTCAGGAAAGATTGGGAGTTTGTGGGTATAATTTTTCTTATTCTTTTAAAATTGCAGCCTCCCTTTTAATATACTTTGTAACTGCTTGGGATGTGTCTATATGAACTGTGTACTATATGCTTCTGTTATAGTCCTTACAATATTTTATTGTCTTATTTTCTCTAACAATTTTCCATGGATTCTTTGGGCTTAAGGTATATTAAAAGGGAGACTGCAAATCTGGGACTTCCCTGGTGATGCAGTGATTAAGAATTCGCCTGCCAATGCAGGGGACCCAGTTCGATCCCCGGACCGGGAAGATCTCACGTGCCACGGAACAACTAAGCCAGTGGGCCACAACTACTGAGTCTGCACGCCACAACTACTGAAGCCGGTGTGTCTTGAGCCCATGCGCCATTTATGTTTTGGAGAATAAAACCACTTCTGAGTGATTAAAATTTAGGCCAGCTAGTCAAAATGCTTTATCACCTGTTCTTCTAAAACACTGGTCAATGGAACAAGTTTTAGTAGGGATAACAGTGTAATTGTATTCTGGAGTTCATATGGGCAATATGGTTTATGACCTTGATGCTGGATCACAACATTTCACCGGTATAACTGCTATTAATTGTCTGTTTGTTCAACGATTAAAGTCTCTCGTGATCTGAGTTGAGACTGGAGTCATCCTGGTTGGTTTCTGTCTATAGCAGATTTCTTCCAGTATGAAAGGACAAGAGCAATACGGCTTACTTTACAAAATGTCTTCAAACTAAATGATGATATAATCTACATTCAATTAATTTATACATACCCTACTGTAGAACAGGGTTCGTTACGCTGGCAAAGCCCGGTAATTATGTAAAAATGAAACTTTTTCTGCACTGGTTCAAGTCCTCTTCCTAAGAATATGTTTATAATCAACATTCTTTCACAAATTACCCAATGTAATTCACCATAGTATTCCTCATATTAACTAAATGGAAAATGCTAGGCTATATACAAATCCAGAAAGGGCCAAAAATCATCAGCCCCCATGGATGATTACAACCCATTGCTGAGGCATTCAAATTACTTATTAAAGAACCACTATGTCCATCAACATCATCAATTTATATATTATTGCCCCAATGCTAGCCTTAACCCTGGCTCTCACAACATGAATTCCTCTTCCCATAACTTATCCACTAATTAGTATAAATGTAGGCGTATTATTTCTATTAGCCATATCACACCTAGCCATTTAGTCCATCCTCAGATCTGGATGAACTTCACATTCAAAATACTCACTCACTGGAGCTGTAGGAACAATAGCACAGACGATCATCTCATATGAAGTAATGTAGCAGTTATTCTATTCTCAGTCTTACTGATAAATGGATCATTTACACTTTCAACAGTAATTATTACACAAGAACACCTATGACTAATTTTCTCCTGACCCCTACCCAGAATTTGATTATCTCCGCAGTAGCAGAGATCCAGTGGAGCCCCACTTGATTTAACAGAAGTAGAATCAAAACCTGTACATGTCTTCAATGTAGAAAATGTAGCAGGCCCATTCACCCCGTCCTTCCTAGAGAATATATCAATTTCCCTATAATAAACATTTCCACAGCAATCTATTTTTAGGAGCATCCGACAATCCCTAGGTGCGAGAATTATAGATTCTTTCATCTTGTAAATATAGTTTTTTTAAAAAAATATTTTTTATAGTTTTACTACCATTAAACAAAATGTACTCCATTGCTGTGGAATATTCCTTCATAGGAGCGTGCATGGTTCATTTCTGCATCCGTCTGTGATGGCCTTCAGGTTCTTTCAGGGTTGGCTCCTGTGGCTGCAAGTCCATGTCCATGTGTCTTGGTGCAGGGCATGAGGGTTTGTGTTCAACTGGGAGGAGCACTGTGGGTCTCTGTGCACGGACTTCGCTATCTGAGGCCCGATTGCTTCAGAAGTGGTTGCATCCCTCCGTTGCGTACCAGGCTTTCCATTGCTCCACATCCTGCTGATATTTGATACTATGTCTTTCATGTCTGCCATTCTGGTACGTGTATGCACAGTATTTTTCTTATGACTTTAATCCCTCTGTTGTTAGTGAAGTTGTGCATCTTGTGGTATTCATGGACTATTTCCTGTTGATTTTTAAAAAGCTTTAAAAATTGTGGTCTGGTACACATAACGTAAAATGTACTATCTTAACCATTTTTAAGTGCACATTTCAGGGTCAAGAAGTAATTCACACTGTTGTGCAAACCTGACCACCATCATCCTCCAGAACTTTTTCATCTTGCAAAATTGAAACAGTCCCCATTAAAGCCTCACTCCCCATTGTCCCTCCCTCAGCACCTGGCCCTCAACATCCTACTTTATGTCTCTATATTTCCGACTGCTCTAGGGGCCTTGTATGAGTGAATCAAGCACGGTTTGTTTTTTTGTGTCTAGCTTACATCACTGAGCATAATGCCCTCAAGGTTCATCCCTGCTGCATCCTGTGTCAGAATTGACTTCCTTTTTAGGCTGAATAGCATTCCCTTGTATTGATGGACCGTGTTTTTCTTCTCCATTCATCCATTAGTGGACACGTGTAATATCTACTTTCATTTCTACTGTCATAATATTTGTGGAATAAAATCAGAAAGTCCTATGAATCAAAAGTCATTTGCCGTTATCTTTTTTCTTAAACTTTTTGTTGTGGAAAACATCAATGCTAAGAAAAGGGGAAAATACATTTCAGCTTCACTTGTGTTCAGGAATTAATGCTTTACGGATTCACTTTATTCCCTGTGTGTGTGCTATGCGTGTGCATGTGCCTGTTTGCATACATATGCTGTGCATGTGCATAGGTATGTGCACTTGCACACATTAGTGTGTGCATGGGCATATGGGTGCATGTGTGTTCACATGCTAGTGTGTGAATATATTTGTGCTGTGCACGTGCATATGTTTGTGTGTGTGCTGTGCCTGCCTGTGCGCACACCTGTGTGTTTGCTGGAACCACTTGCAAGTTGGCTGCAGACTGAATTGTGCCCCAGATATATCCGCACGCAGCTGCTCTAACAATCCTGCGTAGCCACGTAAAGGTCACAGGTCTCAGGGATTTAAATGGATGGAGCAGGATATCCTGACACAGAGTTTGTCTTCCAATGACTGTCACTGTCTCAGTAACATCCTTCACACCTTCTTTAAGCCCCATTCAGGGTCCAGTTTAGACTCCCATTACATTCAGTCACCTGTCCCAGGTCCCCTAAAGCAACAATGTCACCGTTGGAGAGCCCGGCCAAGGCTGGGGGTGCCCCTCCTGTTGGCCTGGAATCCAGGCCCTGCCCTTGGCTCCTGTTTTATCATATCTCAGCCAGGCCACGACTTGGATCGGGGCACCACCTCTTTCCTCACAGGGTCCCATCGCCCAGTCAAGGGGGTTCATTCTCCCCAAACACAGCATCAGGAGTCGGGGGCTGACAGTCCCAACTGGGTCTCCTTCATGTGAGACCCTGTGCTGTTGAAAGAGCAGGCACCCTGCCCTCGGGGGTGGGGTCTCTGGGGCGACATGCGGCCCACGATGGGCAGTCGCGTCTCCGGGTGGGGCGAGCCAGTGTTCAAGGAGTTCCGCGGTGGGTTCTCCTCTCCAACGGCTTCTGTGCCCCTTCCTCTCCCCGTGCCTAGCCTCGAAGACAGCGCGGTGCCCGGGATGGGAACCATGGAAGCCGTCAGCCACCGCCCCCTCTACACACACACACACGCACACGCACACGCACACGCACACGCTGCAGGGAAGCAGGACCTGAGTGCAGGGCTCTCAGCCGCCCTGAGCGCCCCGCCAGGAATCGGCCAGCCGAATGGACAGACCGGATGTCCCGGCCCGGACCATGCAGGCCTCTCCTGACCTGGCTTGCAGTGTGGCCACCTCCTTCTGGAAGCCTGGGAGGCTGGAATCAGACCACTTCTTGTCTGTCCTGGCAGCAGACTGGGCTGCACTCTAAGAAGTTCGTGGCTCGCCCGTGGATCCTGACCATCAGGTGGCCAGAGAAATTGGGAACATTTCTGTTTTGCCTGTTGAAATGTTTAATGACAAAGATTTTGTTCAGTTTCCTGATGTGGGTGTCCAAAGATGAGAGACCCATGTGTGTGATCTGTTCCTCCTATGAGATCAGCCCTAAGCTAGTTTAAACATGATCAAGTTGTATCTACATGGTAGATTTAGACCTCTGCATGTCCTGTCTACTGATTATGTTTGGAGCTGACCAGGTGTTGTCTATAATAAGAAGATTTAGACCTGACCATGTTCTGTGTAGGCTAGGACTATGGGGACCTGGGTAGAGACCCGGCCTGGCCTCAGTACTGGGAAGCTCCGTGCCTGCATCTGAATGTCAGTGATTAGATGTCTGGGGTCTGGAGCTGAGGTGGGCTTGTCTACGTAACAGCCTCTCTTCTGAGTGTGGTGACCTGGTCCTCCCAATGGTCAGTGCTATGGTCGGGGCCTTAGTCTTAATCCCTGCAAGGTTCACCTTCCCTGGGGCTCATGGAGAATCCTCAGGAGGACTACCTGGCAATAATTCCAATTTACCAGCACGTGCGTGGTGCATAGGGAAGCAGGATTAGCTGCTGAATTGATTGCAGTGCACGCAGATAGGGCAAAAGGCCGATGGGTGACAGCTGAGGCTGCTGCTGAGCTCTCCCTCCAGTCTACCGTCCCTACTCAGCAGAGTCCAGAGCTGCCCCTCGGCTTTCAGCCCTGCTGTCCTGTGAGGTTTCTCAACATGTAATTGAGACGAGAAACGACTGAGCATGCCAGCACCAGGGTCGTGTGTTCAACTCTAGTATGAAAGCTGTAAAAACAGTTAAAATCACACAGAACCAAAGTGATAAGAGGAGGACTCCTCTGGGACAAGTGTGGGGAAAGGACACCCATCTGACACTTTTTCCCATCCCAGGAGGTCCCAGGGACCCAGCTTGTTTCCACATTGGGGGAGCCGCCTGCAGAGCCATGGTGTCCTGACCATGGGGACGTGTGACCCCAGGTGCAGGGTCTGGGGAGGTGAGGTCACCCTGGGACTGTGGACATGTGACCCAGGTGCAGGGTCTGGGGAGGTGAGGTCACCCTGGTGAGTTTGGATGTGTGGCCCCAGGTGTAGGGTGCGGGGACTCTGTGGGTCTCACCATACCTGCATGGGTCAGGATCACATAGATCGGGACACCGCATATGCGCTCTTTGCCTGCAGTGTGTCCTGTCCCTTTTGAGATTTCCAACCTCTGCATTAAGGGTGTTGTCCTGATTAACCTGTGGTTCCTTTTCTTCTCTTCATCTTGTCACAATCATATGAGGTCAGGCATGTTTGAGTGGGTTGCTGCTCTGTGTTCCGGTGAGTGACAACACTTGGTGGTATCGTATTAATACTATAGCATATCATATGTCTAATCTATGGGGGTCACCACTGCCTGGGTCCCCCTGGACAGAGGTCAGGTGAGCACAGACTAGCCCCCCCAAAGAATGGTCTCCCACGTGCTCTGTGAGGGTACCGTGATGGCCCCTAAGGTAGGGGACTGTGTATGGGCCTCCGACATTTGTGATGAAGGGGAGTCGAAATGGAATCTCAATTAACAAGAAATTATTTTAAGAATTTATTTTAAGTGAAATAAAACACACGTCACATACCCTTTACCATCATCACCATTTTAAGTGTACGTTTCTCAGGCGTCAGATAGATTCACATTCTCGTGGAGCCATCACCACCATCCCTAGAACTTTTCATCTTGCAAAACCAAAATTCCACAACCATGAAAGTCTCATTCCCCATTCCCTCCCACTGCCCCTGGCACCGATATCCACTTCAGTCCCTGAGTTGTCGACTCCAGGGCACCCACTGGAGTGGAATCCTGCAGTGTTTGCTGACGGGTCATTTTGGAAGAGCTGACTTTCAGTCTGAAGCGCTGCCTTTTTGCATCTGAAGAAGCTGCATTTAAGGATAGGGTGTATGAGGAAGGGGGTGTATGCGGGACGAAGGTGTCAGGGTTGCAGGTGACCCAGGACCTGACCAGCTGCCTTTTGGGTCCTGTGGTCCCATCTCATGGTCTGTGCCTCATCTGCATCATAACTGTCCCCGCTGGCACCGCTGGGGTGTTGTTGTCTGAGTGAGAGTCCCCTGGTGCCCCTGCTCTCCTCCCCTCCTCTTGCTGGTTGGGGAGGGAACTGCTTGCTGTGTGGTCTCTACTCCTGAGGCATGAAGGACCCTGTAGCATGGACCTACAGAGTGTTGGGTGTGGTCCCAAGAGCATGGGGCCCACATAGGACACGACATCGTGGTGTGACAAGTGCTAGGGCTGCCTCATCACTGACAGGGAATGTTGCCCAGATCCTGCTCCAGAGGGCGTGGTGGGTGGCCTGGGACCCTAGAGGCCCCATTCCTATACTGGAGCTTGGAGAGTGCATCCCCATGGGCTGCAGATTCACCCCATATCTCAGCCATATCCCTCTGTCCTGTCTTTGAACTCAGGAAAACGAGCTCTCTTGTCCACAACATAGGCCTGGTCCTGTTGATATTAGGATTCTTTAAGTTAGGAGTCCTGGGATAGCAGCTCCTTTTAGGCCTGAGAAGGAACAACTCCGGAGTGTACAACAATTTCAGATGAAACTAATATTCAATGACTATCCCTAACTACTCGGTTGTTGACTTCTATTAGTCATTATTCTAGTTTTAGCTCTGATGTGGGGATTACAGAGGAGACAACATTTAAATCTTCGTAATCTGTGGATTTGTAGCTTCAGTATCATTACTGATCCATAGTTTTTTATGGTTTGGCAAGAGTTATTGATTTCATGTATCATGTAAAGGATTCACAATGATGATAGGCAATTAAGATTACAATAATA
Organism: Balaenoptera physalus; assembly: GCF_965194825.1. Lineage (NCBI taxonomy): Eukaryota > Metazoa > Chordata > Mammalia > Artiodactyla > Balaenopteridae > Balaenoptera > Balaenoptera physalus. Next base: position 49,077 of record NW_028125191.1, read on the forward strand.
GCTAGTAAATTGTTCACATTTTCTCTACCTGTGCATCTATTGTATGCATATGAGTTTAGATGTCAATATTAGTGAAATGATATAGAGGACTAGAGAACGTATTTTAAAAATCACTATTAATGTGTGATGAAGAAAATGTAAAAGTTCTTCCATAATCGGTGATGGTGTATCTTGAGAGCCTAGATGAAATTGATATGCCTTAGTGATATACAGGATTTTAGCCTATCATTTAACTTTGACAAAGCTACATCACTTTTTACTTTTATCTCATTTATTTGAGGAAGACATAATTGTTATGGTGTTGGCTTGAAACTGGTTGAAAAGGACTTGAGTCCTTCCTTATTTTACATTTACATAGGTAGGATCTTGAAACGTAGGATATGGTGGAGGACATCCGTGTAACCATTCTAGGTTAGGAGTAGCAATTTCCACTGCTAAGACTTCTTGTTTAGAAACAAATGCTTTTCAAAGTATGAAGATTATTAGCATTACTGCTGCTACTGAGATGAATGAGCCTAAAGACAAAATATTTCATGTTGTGTGTGCCTCGGGGTACTCAGACTAACGTAGTGACATCCCTGAGAGGCCACGAAAGTGCGGAAGGAAGTCATATTTACTACTACAAATATACTTGTGAAGTGAATTTTTGCTCATGCTGGGTTAACTGTATAACCTGAGAATAGTGGGAATCAGTGTAGGAAGCCTCCTATAATAGTGAAGACTGCTGCCATGGACATTAGGTCATGGAAGTGTGCTACTACATAGTATGTATCCTGGAGGACAATGTCTGGGGATGAGTTGGCTAAGATGATTCCTGTCAAACCACCTACTGTAAAAAGAAAACCTAAAGCCTAAAACTCATAATATAGTGGGAGGTCATATAGTATTCCCTCCGTGAACAGTTGCTAACCAGGGACTTCCCTGGTGACGCAGTGGTTAAGAATTCGCCTGCTAATGCAGGGGACACGGGTTCGAGCCCTTGTCTGGGAAGATTCCACATGCCGCGGAGCAAAAAGCCCGTGTGCCACAACTACTGAGCCTGCCCTCTAGAGCCCACAAGCCACAACTACTGAAGCCCACGCGCCTAGAGGCCGTGCTCTGCAACAAGAGAAGCCACTGCAATGAAAGGGCCGCACACCGCAACGAAGAGTAGCTGCCGCTCACCGCAACCAGAGAAAGCCCATGCGCAGCAAGCAAGACCCAACTCAGCCAAAAAAAAAAAAAGAGAAGAAAAAGAAAAATTAAATAAAGAGTTGCTAATCAGCTAGATACTTTTACTCCTGTAGGGATAGAAGTAATTACGGTAGCTGATGCAAAGTATGCTCCTGAGTCCACAGCTATCCCTATGGTAAACATATGATGGGCCCACAAGAGAACTCCTAAAAAATCAGTGGACATGACTCATACTATTCCCAGATAGCTGAAAGGCAATTTTTGTCCTAAATAGTATGTAATGATATGTGAGTTTATAACAAACCCTGTTAGGCCATGAATACAGACTTCAGGGTGAGCAAAGTATCAAAAGAGGTGTTGGTATAGGATTCGGTCTCCTCCTGCAGGGTCAAAGAAAGTAATGTTTAGATTTCTATCTCTTAACAGCATGGCAATTCTGGCTGCTTGGACTGAGATTGGTAATTATAGTAATATGGCTATAGTTGGGGAAGATTAAACAAATAATGATGTTTGGTATTGGGATATGACTGCTGGTTTTGTATTAAAGACTATAGTAAAAAAAAAAAAAAGACTATAGTAATAAAAGTAATAATACCAAAAATTGAGGAGACACCTGCTAAATGTAAGGAGAAAACAGTTAGGTCGACAGAGGCTCCTGCATGGGCCAGGTTGCAGGCTAGAGCTGAATACACGGTCCCACTGGTACCAGAACCAGCTTCTACTATTGGTGATATGAGTAGGAGTAAGAATGATGGGGGAAGTAGTCAAAAGTTTAAATGATTTATTGGGGGAAATGCTACTTCAGGTGTCCGAGTTATTAGTGGCCCAGGTCAGTTTTCAAAGCCTGCAATCATAACGGGTACAGCTATAAAGAAAATTATTACAAGTGCAGGGACTGTTATGACAACCTTACAGATTTGGGCATCTCCAAGTAGCGGTCCAGGTCAGCATAGCTCAGCCTGGATTAATATAATTAAGGTGCTGCCTGCTACTCCAGCTCAAGCACCAAATAGTAAATATAAAATACCGATATCTTTGTGATTTGTTGAAAATAATCAGCAGTGTATGAACAGAGGTAAAATGACTGAGTTAGCATTAGACTGTAAATCTAAAGACAGAGATTGAGCCCTCTTTCTGGCAAACCCTGTGGTGAATCAACAAATTGAATTCTAACTTCCAAGAAGCAGCTTCAATTCTGCCAGTGATTATCCTGCCTTTTTTTTTTTCTTTTTTTCTTTCTCAAATGAAGGAGAAGTAGACTGAAGCCAGTTGACTAGAGGATTTGCCTGTTAACTAAAGTTTCCTGGGGTTAAAACTCATCAATCTCGTAAAGATTTGGCTTCAATACAGTGTTTGCTTTACATTCAATTGATGTAGAATAAAGTCTTGCAATCCTTATTTTTAGGAATTAAGTAAATTTCACTTGTTTAGGGTTTTGAAAGCTCTTGGTCTGAACTAACCTAAATTCCTAGTCCAGCACCGATAGAATGGGTGTTGTGTGTAGTAACCATGTGGGTATTATGATTGGTAATGATAGGAAGGTTATTTCTTTGTATGTTCAAATTGTTTTGTGTTTGTGTTGTTTAATGAAGGGAATATAGTTAGTGATGTGGAGTATGTTAGCTGCAAGTAGAAATATATGCTGAGGACTGCTATGATGGCTATTAGTGTTGGTAGAATGATGTTGTCGTTTGTGTTATCTCTTGGATAATTATTCATTTGGGTAGAAAGCCTGATAGTGATGGGCGATGTCCTAATGATACTATAATGGTGAGGAAAATGATTGTGATGGGAGGTGTTTTATCTCATGTGTGTGATAATGATACTCTTGTAGTACATGATCTGGGCATAAATAAGAAGAAGATAGTGTTGTTATGATATAAGTTAATATGTTTAGGATTGTTATAATCTGAATATACATTATAATAGCTGTTATTCATCCTATATGGGCAATTGATGAGGAGGGTGTAATATTTTCCAGGTGAGTAAGGCGAAGTCTGCCTCAGCCTCCAGCTATGATTTATAATATCGCTATGATTAATAGTATATTTAAGTTAATGGATGGTGACATGTGGTATAAAACTGATAGGGGTGCAATTTTGTCATGTTGATAGCATCAGGTCTGCTGTTCATGGGATGCCTTATGTGACTTCAGGCACTCAGAAGTGAAATGGGGGGCTTCCCTGGTGGCGCAGTGTTTGAGAATCTGCCTGCTAATGCAGGGGACACGGGTTCGAGCCCTGGTCTGGGAAGATCCCACATGCCACGGAGCAGCTGGGCCCGTGAGCCACAACTACTGAGCCTGCGCGTCTGGAGCCTGTGCCCCGCAACGGGAGGGGCCGCGATAGTGAAAGGCCCGCGCACCGCGATGAAGAGCGGTCCCCGCACCGCGATGAAGAGTGGCCCCCACTTGCCGTAACTAGAGAAAGCCCTCGCACGAACCGAAGACCCAACACAGCCAAAAATAAAAAATAAATAAATAAATAAAATTAAAAAAAAAAAAAAAAAAAAAGAAGTGAAATGGGGAAAGTCCTACTTTTGTGACAAGGGCGATTGTCATGAGGGTGGATGCTGCTGGATTAAAGATTCTTGTTATTCATTGTGCTCTTTGACCACAGTATATTAGATTAATGATATTAGCCATTATAAGTAGTATTGATGTGGTGGACTGTTTTAGGAAATATTTGTTGGATGCTTCTGTAGCTTATGGGTTCATGTTTTTTTATTAGAATGGGGATACCATTAACCAGGGTGAGCTTGTTATACAATTATATTTCCTGAGAAAATGGTCAGTAGAATGATGGTAAAAACAATGAGAGTTTGTTAGCACAGGAAGGATATACAAAAATATTTTGGGTGTATGGGCCTGAAGCTTACTTAGAGAACTTTACTATATAGCATGTGGTGTAATGTGGTAGGTAGCATGGAGAATGTAAAATTATTAGGAAGAATTCATTTTCCAGGAATAAGAGCATTGAAACCTCTATGATTTACTCTATCAAAGAAACTCTTTTGTCAGACATATTTCTTAAATTTGTGGTGGGTTGCCTGGTATGATGACAAGTAGTGAAAACTCTCATACACATAAGGTTAATGTTAGTGGTAAAAAAACTTTTCATAAGAGATGTATGCGTTGTTCATATCAAAATTGTAGGTAGGAGGCTCAAATTCATAGAAAGGAGATTGTTAGATGTGTTTTAATGATGACTTGGGCTGTATATAATTCTGGCACCTAGGGATTGTCGAATGCTCCTAAAAATAGATTGCTGTGGAAATGTTTATTATAGGGAAATTGACATATTCTCTAGGAGGGACGGGGTGAATGGGCCTGCTACATTTTCTACATTGAAGACATATACAGGTTTTGATGCTACTTCCGTTAAATCAAGTGGGGCTTCATTGGATTTCTGCTCCTGCGGAGATAATCAAATTCTGGGTAGGGGTCAGGAGAAAATTAGTCATAGGTGTTCTTGTGTAATAATTACTGTTGAAAGTGAAAATGATCCATTTGTCAGTAAGACTGAGAATAGAATAACTGCTACATTACTTCATATCAGATGATTGTCTGTGCTATTGCTCCTAGAGCTCCAGTGAGTGTGTATTTTGAATGTGAAGTTCATCCAGATCTGCGGATGGAGTAAATGGCTAGGTGTGATATGGCTAATAGAAATAATATGCCTACATTTATATTAATTAGTGGATAAGATATGGGAAGAGGAATTCATGTTGTGAGAGCCAGGGTTAAGGCTAGCATTGGGGTTAAGTCTAGCAAGAGAAGCCACCGCAATGAGAAGCCCGCGCACCGCAACACAGAGTAGCCCCCGCTTGCCGCAACTAGAGAAAGCCTGCGCATAGCAACGAAGACCCAACGCAGCCAAAAACAAATTAATTAATTAGTTAACTATTTTAAACAAAAGTACTATATCCTTCTGTACAGCTTCTCTGGGAAGAACAGAGAGATGGCGTAGGAGAGTGAGAAAGACCAATATTTAGTGCACATCTCTCATGCAGGTGCTCTGCTGGCTCAGATAGATTTATCCCCACTTTACAAAGGAGGAAATAATCTCAGAGAGGTTTAGTAATTTTCCCAAAGCCAAACAGCTATGGAGTGGCAGAACCAAGATCTGAACCAAGTCTGTTACCTTCAAAGCCTAAGTCCTCATCACAACAAAACTCAATTAATATTTACATTTATCGAATTACATTGCAACCTGGGGAGTTCTTGGCACAATTCGGAATAAGAGTGAGAAAGAAAGAAATAGCATTGTTCCTACCGTCAACGCAAATTTTTGGAGCAGCTGCTAGATGCCTGGCCCTTTTTGGGGTTCAGCAGTGATCAAGACAGGAAGAGTCCTGCTTTCATGAACCACGTAGTGGGGAGGAGAGACGGGTGCAACTTGGGTGAGGGATTTCACCTTGCTGGACCTCTGTTTTGTCATCTGGAAAATGGGATGGGTGTTCCTCCTTTTCTGGGATTGTCCAGCCCTCACATTCTCTGATTCCATAAGAAGCATTTGTTTTCCTGTTTCTTTAATATTCATTCAGGCCGTGAGCTGTGATGAATGTGGTTAGCTGCTCCCCAAATCACTCTATTCCCCCCCTTTTCCTGTGATCAGGTCTTTCCCGAAACATGACTCACAGTCAGTCAAGTCACAGAACCTAAGGGGCACCCAGCAGAAAAATTCCAACCCTTGCTTCCCAGGAACTCTGCGGTCTACCTGCCAGGTAAACTTAACTCACCTGGCACAAGGTGGCCATCCCTGGTTTCACATCAACATGATCTCAGGCACAAACCTCCTTGTTTTTCCATTTTGTCTTTAAGTTACTTGTTGAAACAACTGCACCAATATGACACAGATATAAAATCAGGCATCTTCTGCCCCCAGTGCCTACTAATAAATGATTTTCTGCCACTTTAATGATAAAGATAGAACATTTCAACATTCTGCTACCCTTATTATTTGTGATTTTGGTTGATATTTCTATTGACTACATCTTTCAATATTTTAACAATGGAACATTTATTTAGGGTGTTCCAGACCCAGCCTTTAGTGGTAAAGGTTTTGTTGTTATATTTCTATTATGTTTCCTTTAAAAATCTTTATCCTATTTAAATGGATTAAGTCAATTCTATAGGCATTTATCTTATGATATTGATGAAATTGATACATAGAAGGCAGTAGTACAAGTTGATTGGACTTGAGAACCTCTATTAGCACAGTTAAGTATAAATATTATCTATATGTAAACCAAAGTACAGGCCGAGTGAGATTCTCTGACTTTTTTCCACTGTCTGCCCCTCAAGCCTGTGAGAAATGGAATAGTTCTTGCCCTATCAGTAAACAAAGGATGTCACAGTCTTCAGCACTTGCAGCCCTCCAATGTGAGCCGGCGGGCCCTGAGGCACTCAGGATATGCAAATACAGAATGCAGGCCCCAGAGAGCTGAGGTGCATATCAAAGGAAGGAATTCAGTGAGCCCAGGCAAAGAAAAGCGCCGCATTCCTCACCTTGGGAGAGCTGGTTTGCCTTAGTTAACAATCACCTTTTGATGTTCCCCATTACCTGCCCCAGTTCCCTGCCCTGTCCCCTCCCCCCGGTACTTTAGCTCAGGGAGGAAGGAGCGCAGAGGGACTCGGCTGAATAAGGGGCCTGCGCGCCTCGGGAGGAGTTTTCAGCCGCTTTCCCCGCAGTCGGGAAGAGGGGCGCTGACGCTGCAGCCGGACCCTGAGCCTCCCTTGCCCCGTTTCCCCTCAGGACGCTCAGGCCGACCCCCTCCTCACGCCCAACAGGCCTCACGACCCAGGACGAGGGCAGGGGCGAGAGGACGGACCGAAGTTCCCGGGGACCAGACGCTGGAGGCCGCTCTTTCTGCACAGCAGCGGCGGGTGGCAGCGAACCCCTGCCCCTCAGAAGCTGGTCTTGTGCTGCCGCCCGGGCACCGGACCAGGCGGAGGGTCGGCGCCCACTTACCCGGCCCGCCGTCCCCGCGACTGTCATGGCTTCGGCCGCCGGGGCACCTCCAGAGCCGGCAGCCTCAGTGAGGTCGCCCTCCCCTCGGGCTCCGGGGCAGTTCCGTGAAGGCGGAGGGAAGAGACCCCGCCTGAGCCCGGAGTTCCAGCTCAGGAAACGCGAGTTCTGTTCAGCGCGCAGTGGGTGGGACCGCTCTGCCCCGAGGCCTTCCGGGAGGGAGCGGGGCGGCGGGGGAGGGAGCCGCCAGGAGCGCAGGGCCCTGTCGCGGGTCCTAGAGGGGCGGCCCGCCCTGGGGGCCACGCCCACTGTGGCCAAGCCCAGGCCTTTTTACTGGAATCCAAATTTCCATGGATTCTTTGGCCTTAAGGTGTATTAAAAGGGTGTTTCATGTTTGGTAATTGCAATCATTGCTGCTTTTGTTGTGGTCATCCATGTACAATGCTTGGTGTCAGTCTATTTATCTCTTGTAAAAATAAAATACAGTGTGTGTGTGTGTGTGTGTGTGTGTGTGTGAAAAATAAACAAAATAAATAAAAAAAAAAGAAATAAGGTAGAGAAAGTTACTTTGTAAAAAAAAATTATATTTATATATATGTATGTATTAGTGGATAATTGAAGACACTCTTCTAAATTAAAACCTTCTCTTAACTTGCTGTTTTCTTCTTGGGTCATATTATAAACTCTTCCCGTGGCCACATGGCATGTGTACGTTTAATTTCAGGGACTGCTGACATTCCAGGATGTGGCCATAGATTTCTGTCAAGAGGAGTGAGAATGCCTGGACCAAGATCAATGGGAATTGTATAGGGATGTGATTTTAGAGAAGTATAGGAACCTGATCTCCTTGGGTGAGGATACCTTCCTTCCAGAATTCCTTATCCAACCACAGGGTTTGGAGTCCTTCATTTGTAGAATGTCTCCTGGAATCTTCTGCTTCCTACAATAGGGTTTCAGATTGCAACGTTTCAGGAAAGATTGGGAGTTTGTGGGTATAATTTTTCTTATTCTTTTAAAATTGCAGCCTCCCTTTTAATATACTTTGTAACTGCTTGGGATGTGTCTATATGAACTGTGTACTATATGCTTCTGTTATAGTCCTTACAATATTTATTGCCTTATTTTCTCTAACAATTTTCCATGGATTCTTTGGGCTTAAGGTATATTAAAAGGGAGACTGTGAATCTGGGACTTCCCCGGTGATGCAGTGATTAAGAATTCGCCTGCCAAAGCAGGGGACCCGGTTCGATCCCCGGTTCGGGAAGATCTCACGTGCCACGGAACAACTAAGCCAGTGGTCCACAACTACTGAGTCTGCACGCCACAACTACTGAAGCCGGTGTGTCTTGAGCCCGTGTGCCATTTATTTTTTGGAGAATAAAACCACTTCTGAGTGATTAAAATTTAGGCCAGCTAGTCAAAATGCTTTATCACCTGTTCTTCTAAAACACTGGTCAATGGAACAAGTTTTACTAGGGATAACAGTGTAATTGTATTCTGGAGTTCATATGGGCAATATGGTTTATGACCTTGATGCTGGATCACGACATTTCAACGGTATAACTGCTATTAATTGTCTGTTTGTTCAACGATTAGAGTCTCACGTGACCTGAGTTCAGACTGGAGTCATCCTGGTTGGTTTCTGTCTATAGCAGATTTCTTCCAGTATCAAAGGACAAGAGCAATACGGCTTCCTTTACAAAATGTCTTCAACCTAAATGATGATATAATCTACATTCAAATAATTTATACATACCCTACTGTAGAACAGGGTTCGTTACGCTGGCAGAGCCCGGTAATTATGTAAAAATGAAACTTTTTCTGCACTGGTTCAAGTCCTCTTCCTAAGAATATGTTTATAATCAACATTCTTTCACAAATTACCCAATTTAATTCACCATAGCATTCCTCATATTAACTAAATGGAAAATCCTAGGCTATATACAAATCCAGAAAGGGCCAAAAATCATCAGCCCCCATGGATGATTACAACCCATTGCTGAGGCATTCAAATTACTTATTAAAGAACCACTATGTCCATCAACATCATCAATTTATATATTATTGCCCCAATGCTAGCCTTAACCCTGGCTCTCACAACATGAATTCCACTTCCCATATCTTATCCACTAATTAGTATAAATGTAGGCATATTATTTCTATTAGCCATATCACACCTAGCCATTTAGTCCATCCTCAGATCTGGATGAACTTCACATTCAAAATACTCACTCACTGGAGCTCCAGGAACAATAGCACAGACGATCATCTCATATGAAGTAATGTAGCAGTTATTCTATTCTCAGTCTTACTGGTAAATGGATCATTTACACTTTCAACAGTAATTATTACACAAGAACACCTATGACTAATTTTCTCCTGACCCCTACCCAGAATTTGATTATCTCCGCAGTAGCAGAAATCCAGTGAAGCCCCACTTGATTTAACAGACGTAGAATCAAAACCTGTACATGTCTTCAATGTAGAAAATGTAGCAGGCCCATTCACCCCGTCCTTCCTAGAGAATATATCAATTTCCCTATAATAAACATTTCCACAGCAATCTATTTTTAGGAGCATTCGACAATCCCTAGGTGCCAGAATTATAGATTCTTTCATCTTGTAAATATAGTTTTCTTTAAAAAATAATTTTTATAGTTTTACTACCTTTAAACAAAATGTACTCCATTGCTGTGGAATATTCCTTCATAGGAGCGTGCATGGTTCATTTCTGCATCCGTCTGTGATGGCCTTCAGGTTCCTTCAGGTTTGGCTCCTGTGGCTGCAAGTCCATGTCGGTGTGTCCTGGTGCAGGGCTGGTGGGTTTGTGTTCAACTGGGAGGAGCACTGTGGGTCTCTGTGCACGGACTTCGCTATCTGAGGCCCGATTGCTTCAGAAGTGGTTGCATCCTCCCGTTGCGTACCAGGCTTTCCATTGCTCCACATCCTGCTGATATTTGATACTATGTCTTTCATGTCTGCCATTCTGATAGGTGTATGCACAGTATTTTGCTTATGGCTTTAATCCCTCTGTTGTTAGTGAAGTTGTACATTTTGTGGTATTCATGGACTATTTCCTGTTGTTTTTTGAAAAGTTTTAAAAATTGTGGTCTGGTACACATAACATAAAATGTATTATCTTAACCATTTTTAAGTGCACATTTCAGGGTCAGGAAGTAATTCACACTGTTGTGCAAACCTGACCACCATCATCCTCCGGAACTTTTTCATCTTGCAAAATTGAAACAGTCCCCATTAAACACTCACTCCCCATTGTCCCTCCCTCAGCCTCTGGCCCTCAACATCCTACTTTATGTCTCTATATTTCCGACTGCTCTAGGGGCCTTGTATGAGTGGATCAAGCACTGTTTGTTTTTTTGTGTCTAGCTTACATCACTGAGCATAATGCCCTCAAGGTTCATCCATGCTGCATCCTGTGTCAGAACTGACTTCCTTTTTAGGCTGAATAGCATTCCCTTGTATTGATGGACCGTGTTTTTCTTCTCCATTCATCCATTAGTGGACACATGTAATATCTACATTCATTTCTACTGTCATAATATTTGTGGAATAAAATCAGAAAGTCCTATGAATCAAAGGTCATTTGCCGTTATCTTTTTTCTTAAACTTTTTGTTGTGGAAAACATCAAGGCTAAGAAAAGGGGAAAATACATGTCAGCTTCACTTGTGTTCAGGAATTAATGCTTTACGGATTCACTTTATTCCCTGTGTGTGTGCTATGCGTGTGCATGTGCCTGTTTGCATACATATGCTGTGCATGTGCACAGGTATGTGCACTTGCACACATTAGTGTGTGCATGGGCATATGGGTGCATGTGTGTTCACATGCTAGTGTGTGAATATATTTGTGCTGTGCACGTGCATATGTTTGTGTGTGTGCTGTGCCTGCCTGTGCGCACACCTGTGTGTTTGCTGGAACCACTTGCAAGTTGGCTGCAGACTGAATTGTGCCCCAGATATATCCGCACGCAGCTGCTCTAACAATCCTGCGTAGCCACGTAAAGGTCACAGATCTCAGGGATTTAAATGGATGGAGCAGGATATCCTGACACAGAGTTTGTCTTCCAATGACTGTCACTGTCTCAGTAACATCCTTCACACCTCCTTTAAGCCCCATTCAGGGTCCAGTTTAGACTCCCATTACATTCAGTCACCTGTCCCATGTCCCCTAAAGCAACAATATCACCGTTGGAGAGCCCGGCCAAGGCTGGGGGTGTCCCTTCTGTTCGCCTGGCCTCCAGGCCTTGCTCTTGGCTCCTGTTTTCTCATATCTCAGCCAGGCCCCGACTTGGATCGGGCCGCCACCTCTTTCCTCACAGGGTCCCATCGCCCAGTCAAGGGGGTTCATTCTCCCCAAACACAGCATCAGGAGTCGGGGGCTGACAGTCCCCACTGGGTCTCCTTCATGTGAGACCCTGTGCTGTTGAAAGAGCAGGCACCCTGCCCTCGGGGGTGGGGGACTGGGGGGCGACATGCGGCCCACGATGGGCAGGCGGGTCTCCGGGTGGGGCGAGCCAGTGTGCAAGGAGTTCCGCGGTGGGTTCTCCTCTCCAACGGCTTCTGTGCCCCTACCTCTCCCCGTGCCTCCCCTCGAAGACAGCGCGGTGCCCGGGTTGGGAACCATGGGAGCCGTCAGCCACCGCCCCCTCTACACACACACACACACGCACACGCACACGCACAGGCACACGCTGCAGGGAAGCAGGACCTGAGTGCAGGGCTCTCAGAGGCCCTGAGCGCCCCGCCCGGAATCGGCCAGCCAAATGGACAGACCGGATCTCCCGGCCCGGACCATGCAGGACTCTCCTGACCTGGCTTCCAGTGTGGCCGCCTCCTTCTGGAAGCCTGGGAGGCTGGAATCAGGCCACTTCTTGTGTGTCCTGGCAGCAGACTGGGCTGCACTCTAAGAAGTTCGTGGCTCGCCCGTGGATCATGACCATCAGGTGGCCAGAGAAATTGGGAACATTTCTGTTTTGCCTGTTGAAATGTTTAATGACAAAGATTTTGTTCAGTTTCCTGATGTGGGTGTCCAAAGATGAGAGACCCATGTGTGTGATCTGTACCCCCTATGAGATCAGCCCTAAGCTAGTTTAAACATGATCAAGTTGTGTCTACATGGTAGATTTAGACCTCTGCATGTCCTGTCTACTGATTATGTTTAGAGCTGACCATGTGTTGTCTATAATAAGATTTAGAACTGACCATGTTCTGTGTACGCTAGGACTATGGGGACCTGGGTAGAGACCCGGCCTAGCCTCAGTACTGGGAAGCTCCGTGCCTGCATCTGAATGTCAGTGCTTAGATGTCTGGGGTCTGGAGCTGAGGTGGGCTTGTCTACGTAACAGCCTCTCTTCTGAGTGTGGTGACCTGGTCCTCCCAAGGGTCAGTGCTATGGTCGGGGCCTTAGTCTTAATCCCTACAAGGTTCACCTTCCCTGGGGCTCATGGAGAATCCTCAGGAGGACTACCTGGCAATAATTCCAATTTACCAGCACGTGCATGGTGCATAGGGAAGCAGGTTTAGCTGATGAATTGATTGCAGGGCACGCAGATCGGGCAAAAGGCCGATGGGTGACAGCTGAGGCTGCCGCTGAGCTCTCCCTCCAGTCTACCGTCCCTACTCAGCAGAGTCCAGAGCTGCCCCTCGGCTTTCAGCCCTGCTGTCCTGTGCGTTTCCTCAACATGTAAGTGAGGCGAGAAAGGACTGAGCATGGCAGCACCAGGGTCGTGTGTTCAACTCTAGTATGAAAGCTGTAAAAACAGTTAAAATCACACAGAACCAAAGTGAGAAGAGGAGGACTCCTCTGGGACAAGTGTGGGGAAAGGAGACCCACCTGACACTTTTTCCCATCCCAGGAGGTCCCAGGGACCCAGCTTGTTTCCACATTGGGGGAGCCCCCTGCAGAGCCATGGTGTCCTGACCAAGGGGACGTGTGACCCCAGGTGCAGGGTCTGGGGAGGTGAGGTCACCCTGGGACTGTGGACATGTGACCCAGGTGGAGGGGTCTGGGGAGGTTGGTCACCCTGGTGAGTGTGGATGTGTGGCCCCAGGTATAGGGTGCGGGGACTGTGTGGGTCTCACCATACCTGCATGAGTCAGGATCACATGGATGGTGAGACCGCATATGCGCTCTTTGCCTGCAGTGTGTCCTGTCCCCTTTGAGATTTCCAACCTCTGCATTAAGGGTGTTGTCCTGATTAACCTGTGGTTCCTTTTCTTCTCTTCATCTTGTCACAATCATATGAGGTCAGGCATGTTTGAGTGGGTTGCTGCTCTGTGTTCCGGTGAGTGACAACACTTGGTGGTATCATACTAATACTATAGCATATCATATGTCTAATCTATGGGGGTCACCACTGCCTGGGTCCCCCTGGACAGAGGTCAGGTGAGCACAGACTAGGCCCCCCAAAGAATGGTCTCCCACGTGCTCTGTGAGGGTACCATGATGGCCCCTAAGGTAGGGGACTGTGTCTGGGCCTCCGACATTTGTGATGAAGGGGAGTCGAAATGGAATCTCAGTTAACAGGACATTATTTTAAGAATTTATTTTAAGTGAAATAAAACACACGTCACATACCCTTTACCATCATCACCATTTAAAGTGCACGTTTCTGAGGCATCAGATAGATTCACTTTCTCGTGGAGCCATCACCACCATCCCTAGAACTATTCATCTTGCAAAACCAAAATTCCACAACCATGAAAGTCTCATTCCCCATTCCCTCCCACTGCCCCTGGCACCGATATCCACTTCAGTCCCTGAGTTGTCGACCCCAGGGCACCCACTGGAGTGGAATCCTGCAGTGTTTGCTGACGGGTCATTTTGGAAGAGCTGACTTTCAGTCTGAAGCTCTGCCTGTTCGCATCTGAAGAATCTGCATTTAAGGAGAGGGTGTATGAGGAAGGGGGTGTATGCGGGACAAAGGTGTCCGGGGTGCAGGTGAGCCAGGACCTGACCAGCTGCCTTTTGGGTCCTCTGGTCCCATCTCTTGGTCTGTGCCTCATCTGCATCATCACTGTCCCCGCTGGCACCCCTGGGGTGTTGTTGTCTGAGTGAGAGTCCCCTGGTGCCCCTGCTCTCCTCCCCTCCTCCTGCTGGTTGGGGAGGGAACTGCTTGCTGTGTGGTCTCTACTCCTGAGGCATGAAGGACCCTGTAGCATGGACCTGCAGAGTGTGGGGTGTGGTGCCAAGAGCATGGGGCCCACATAGGACACGACATCGGGGCGTGACAAGTGCTAGGGCTGCCTCATCACTGACAGGGAATGTTGCCCAGATCCTGCTCCAGAGGGCGTGGTGGGTGGCCTGGGACCCTAGAGGCCCCATTCCTATACTGGAGCTTGGAGAGTGCATCCCCACGGGCTGCAGATTCACCCCATATCTCAGCCATATCCCTCTGTCCTGTCTTTGAACTCAGGAAAACGAGCTCTCTTGTCCACAACATAGGCCTGGTCCTGTTGATATTAGGATTCTTTAAGTTAGGCGTCCTGGGATAGCAGCTCCTTTTAGGCCTGAGAAGGAACAACTCCGGAGTGTACAACAATTTCAGATGAAACTAATATTCAATGACTATCCCTAACTACTCGGTTGTTGACTTCTATTAGTCATTATGCTCCTGGTTTTAGCTCTGATGTGGGGATTACAGAGGAGTCAACATTTAAATCTTCGTAATCTGTGGATTTGTAGCTTCAGTATCATTACTGACCCATAGTTTTTTATGGTTTGGGAAGAGTTATTGATTTCATGTATCATGTAAAGGATTCACAATGATGATAGGGCAATTAAGATTACAATAATAGCTAGTAAATTGTTCACATTTTCTCTACCTGTGCATCTATTGTATGCATATGAGTTTAGATGTCAGTATTAGTGAAATGATATAGAGGACTAGAGAACTTATTTTAAAAATCACTATTAATGTGTGACGAAGAAAATGTAAAAGTTCTTCCATAATCGGTGATGTTGTATCTTGAGAGCCTAGATGAAATTGATATGCCTTAGTGATATAGAGGATTTTAGCCTATCATTTAACTTTGACAAAGCTACATCACTTTTTACTTTTATCTCATTTATTGAGGAAGACATAATTGTTATGGTGTTGGCTTGAAACTGGTTGAAAAGGACTTGAGTCCTTCCTTATTTTACATTTACATAGGTAGGATCTTGAAACGTAGGATATGGTGGAGGACATCCGTGTAACCATTCTAGGTTAGGAGTAGCAATTTCCACTGCTAAGACTTCTTGTTTAGACACAAATGCTTTTCAAAGTATGAAGATTATTAGCATTACTGCTGCTACTGAGATGAATGAGCCTAAAGACAAAATATTTCATGTTGTGTGTGCCTCAGGGTACTCAGACTAACGTAGTGACATCCCTGAGAGGCCACGAAAGTGCTGCAGGAAGTCATATTTACTACTACAAATATACTTGTGAAGTGAATTTTTGCTCATGCTGGGTTAACTGTATAACCTGAGAATAGTGGGAATCAGTGTAGGAAGCCTCCTATAATAGTGAAGACTGCTGCCATGGACATTAGGTCATGGAAGTGTGCTACTACATAGTATGTATCCTGGAGGACAATGTCTGGGGATGAGTTGGCTAAGATGATTCCTGTCAAACCACCTACTGTAAAAAGAAAACCTAAAGCCTAAAACTCATAATATAGTGGGAGGTCATATAGTATTCCCTCCGTGAACAGTTGCTAACCAGGGACTTCCCTGGTGACGCAGTGGTTAAGAATTCGCCTGCTAATGCAGGGGACACGGGTTCGAGCCCTTGTCTGGGAAGATTCCACATGCCGCGGAGCAAAAAGCCCGTGTGCCACAACTACTGAGCCTGCCCTCTAGAGCCCGCAAGCCACAACTACTGAAGCCCACGCGCCTAGAGGCCGTGCTCTGCAACAAGAGAAGCCACTGCAATGAAAGGGCCGCACACCGCAACGAAGAGTAGCTGCCGCTCACCGCAACCAGAGAAAGCCCATGCGCAGCAAGCAAGACCCAACTCAGCCAAAAAAAAAAAAAGAGAAGAAAAAGAAAAATTAAATAAAGAGTTGCTAATCAGCTAGATACTTTTACTCCTGTAGGGATAGAAGTAATTACGGTAGCTGATGCAAAGTATGCTCCTGAGTCCACAGCTATCCCTATGGTAAACATATGATGGGCCCACAAGAGAACTCCTAAAAAACCAGTGGACATGACTCATACTATTCCCAGATAGCTGAAAGGCAATTTTTGTCCTAAATAGTATGTAATGATATGTGAGTTTATAACAAACCCTGTTAGGCCATGAATACAGACTTCAGGGTGAGCAAAGTATCAAAAGAGGTGTTGGTATAGGATTCGGTCTCCTCCTGCAGGGTCAAAGAAAGTAATGTTTAGATTTCTATCTCTTAACAGCATGGCAATTCTGGCTGCTTGGACTGAGATTGGTAATTATAGTAATATGGCTATAGTTGGGGAAGATTAAACAAATAATGATGTTTGGTATTGGGATATGACTGCTGGTTTTGTATTAAAGACTATAGTAAAAAAAAAAAAAGACTATAGTAATAAAAGTAATAATACCAAGAATTGAGGAGACACCTGCTAAATGTAAGGAGAAAACAGTTAGGTCGACAGAGGCTCCTGCATGGGCCAGATTGCAGGCTAGAGCTGAATACACGGTCCCACTGGTACCAGAACCAGCTTCTACTATTGGTGATATGAGTAGGAGTAAGAATGATGGGGGAAGTAGTCAAAAGTTTAAATGATTTATTGGGGGAAATGCTACTTCAGGTGTCTGAGTTATTAGTGGCCCAGGTCAGTTTTCAAAGCCTGCAATCATAACGGGTACAGCTATAAAGAAAATTATTACAAGTGCAGGGACTGTTATGACAACCTTACAGATTTGGGCATCTCCAAGTAGCGGTCCAGGTCAGCATAGCTCAGCCTGGATTAATATAATTAAGGTGCTGCCTGCTACTCCAGCTCAAGCACCAAATAGTAAATATAAAATACCGATATCTTTGTGATTTGTTGAAAATAATCAGCAGTGTATGAACAGAGGTAAAATGACTGAGTTAGCATTAGACTGTAAATCTAAAGACAGAGATTGAGCCCTCTTTCTGGCAAACCCTGTGGTGAATTAACAAATTGAATTCTAACTTCCAAGAAGCAGCTTCAATTCTGCCAGTGATTATCCTGCCTTTTTTTTTTTCTTTTTTTCTTTCTCAAATGAAGGAGAAGTAGACTGAAGCCAGTTGACTAGAGGATTTGCCTGTTAACTAAAGTTTCCTGGGGTTAAAACTCATCAATCTCGTAAAGATTTGGCTTCAATACAGTGTTTGCTTTACATTCAATTGATGTAGAATAAAGTCTTGCAATCCTTATTTTTAGGAATTAAGTAAATTTCACTTGTTTAGGGTTTTGAAAGCTCTTGGTCTGAACTAACCTAAATTCCTAGTCCAGCACCGATAGAATGGGTGTTGTGTGTAGTAACCATGTGGGTATTATGATTGGTAATGATAGGAAGGTTATTTCTTTGTATGTTCAAATTGTTTTGTGTTTGTGTTGTTTAATGAAGGGAATATAGTTAGTGATGTGGAGTATGTTAGCTGCAAGTAGAAATATATGCTGAGGACTGCTATGACGGCTATTAGTGTTGGTAGAATGATGTTGTCGTTTGTGTTATCTCTTGGATAATTATTCATTTGGGTAGAAAGCCTGATAGTGATGGGCGATGTCCTAATGATACTATAATGGTGAGGAAAATGATTGTGATGGGAGGTGTTTTATCTCATGTGTGTGATAATGATACTCTTGTAGTACATGATCTGGGCATAAATAAGAAGAAGATAGTGTTGTTATGATATAAGTTAATATGTTTAGGATTGTTATAATCTGAATATACATTATAATAGCTGTTATTCATCCTATATGGGCAATTGATGAGGAGGGTGTAATATTTTCCAGGTGAGTAAGGCGATGTCTGCCTCAGCCTCCAGCTATGATTTATAATATCGCTATGATTAATAGTATATTTAGGTTAATGGATGGTGACATGTGGTATAAAACTGATAGGGGTGCAATTTTGTCATGTTGATAGCATCAGGTCTGCTGTTCATGGGATGCCTTATGTGACTTCAGGCACTCAGAAGTGAAATGGGGAAAGTCCTACTTTTGTGACAAGGGCGATTGTCATGAGGGTGGATGCTGCTGGATTAAAGATTCTTGTTATTCATTGTGCTCTTTGACCACAGTATATTAGATTAATGATATTAGCCATTATAAGTAGTATTGATGTGGTGGACTGTTTTAGGAAATATTTGTTGGATGCTTCTGTAGCTTATGGGTTCATGTTTTTTTATTAGAATGGGGATACCATTAACCAGGGTGAGCTTGTTATACAATTATATTTCCTGAGAAAATGGTCAGTAGAATGATGGTAAAAACAATGAGAGTTTGTTAGCACAGGAAGGATATACAAAAATATTTTGGGTGTATGGGCCTGAAGCTTACTTAGAGAACTTTACTATATAGCATGTGGTGTAATGTGGTAGGTAGCATGGAGAATGTAAAATTATTAGGAAGAATTCATTTTCCAGGAATAAGAGCATTGAAACCTCTATGATTTACTCTATCAAAGAAACTCTTTTGTCAGACATATTTCTTAAATTTGTGGTGGGTTGCCTGGTATGATGACAAGTAGTGAAAACTCTCATACACATAAGGTTAATGTTAGTGGTAAAAAAACTTTTCATAAGAGATGTATGCGTTGTTCATATCAAAATTGTAGGTAGGAGGCTCAAATTCATAGAAAGGAGATTGTTAGATGTGTTTTAATGATGACTTGGGCTGTATATAATTCTGGCACCTAGGGATTGTCGAATGCTCCTAAAAATAGATTGCTGTGGAAATGTTTATTATAGGGAAATTGACATATTCTCTAGGAGGGACGGGGTGAATGGGCCTGCTACATTTTCTACATTGAAGACATATACAGGTTTTGATGCTACTTCCGTTAAATCAAGTGGGGCTTCATTGGATTTCTGCTACTGCGGAGATAATCAAATTCTGGGTAGGGGTCAGGAGAAAATTAGTCATAGGTGTTCTTGTGTAATAATTACTGTTGAAAGTGAAAATGATCCATTTGTCAGTAAGACTGAGAATAGAATAACTGCTACATTACTTCATATCAGATGATTGTCTGTGCTATTGCTCCTAGAGCTCCAGTGAGTGTGTATTTTGAATGTGAAGTTCATCCAGATCTGAGGATGGAGTAAATGGCTAGGTGTGATATGGCTAATAGAAATAATATGCCTACATTTATATTAATTAGTGGATAAGATATGGGAAGAGGAATTCATGTTGTGAGAGCCAGGGTTAAGGCTAGCATTGGGGTTAAGGCTAGCAAGAGAAGCCACCGCAATGAGAAGCCCGCGCACCGCAACACAGAGTAGCCCCCGCTTGCCGCAACTAGAGAAAGCCTGCGCATAGCAACGAAGACCCAACGCAGCCAAAAACAAATTAATTAATTAATTAGTTAACTATTTTAAACAAAAGTACTATATCCTTCTGTACAGCTTCTCTGGGAAGAACAGAGAGATGGCGTAGGAGAGTGAGAAAGACCAATATTTAGTGCACATCTCTCATGCAGGTGCTCTGCTGGCTCAGATAGATTTATCCCCACTTTACAAAGGAGGAAATAATCTCAGAGAGGTTTAGTAATTTTCCCAAAGCCAAACAGCTATGGAGTGGCAGAACCAAGATCTGAACCAAGTCTGTTACCTTCAAAGCCTAAGTCCTCATCACAACAAAACTCAATTAATATTTACATTTATCGAATTACATTGCAACCTGGGGAGTTCTTGGCACAATTCGGAATAAGAGTGAGAAAGAAAGAAATAGCATTGTTCCTACCGTCAACGCAAATTTTTGGAGCAGCTGCTAGATGCCTGGCCCTTTTTGGGGTTCAGCAGTGATCAAGACAGGAAGAGTCCTGCTTTCATGAACCACGTAGTGGGGAGGAGAGACGGGTGCAACTTGGGTGAGGGATTTCACCTTGCTGGACCTCTGTTTTGTCATCTGGAAAATGGGATGGGTGTTCCTCCTTTTCTGGGATTGTCCAGCCCTCACATTCTCTGATTCCATAAGAAGCATTTGTTTTCCTGTTTCTTTAAAATTCATTCAGGCCGTGAGCTGTGATGAATGTGGTTAGCTGCTCCCCAAATCACTCTATTCCCACCCTTTTCCTGTGATCAGGTCTTTCCCGAAACATGACTCACAGTCAGTCAAGTCACAGAAACTAAGGGGCACCCAGCAGAAAAATTCCAACCCTTGCTTCCCAGGAACTCTGCGGTCTACCTGCCAGGTAAACTTAACTCACCTGGCACAAGGTGGCCATCCCTGGTTTCACATCAACATGATCTCAGGCACAAACCTCCTTGTTTTTCCATTTTGTCTTTAAGTTACTTGTTGAAACAACTGCACCAATATGACACAGATATAAAATCAGGCATCTTCTGCCCCCAGTGCCTACTAATAAATGATTTTCTGCCACTTTAATGATAAAGATAGAACATTTCAACATTCTGCTACCCTTATTATTTGTGATTTTTGTTGATATTTCTATTGACTACATCTTTCAATATTTTAACAATGGAACATTTATTTAGGGTGTTCCAGACCCAGCCTTTAGTGGTAAAGGTTTTGTTGTTATATTTCTATTATGTTTCCTTTAAAAATCTTTATCCTATTTAAATGGATTAAGTCAATTCTATAGGCATTTATCTTATGATATTGATGAAATTGATACATAGAAGGCAGTAGTACAAGTTGATTGGACTTGAGAACCTCTATTAGCACAGTTAAGTATAAATATTATCTATATGTAAACCAAAGTACAGGCCGAGTGAGATTCTCTGACTTTTTTCCACTGTCTGCCCCTCAAGCCTGTGAGAAATGGAATAGTTCTTGCCCTATCAGTAAACAAAGGATGTCACAGTCTTCAGCACTTGCAGCCCTCCAATGTGAGCCGGCGGGCCCTGAGGCACTCAGGATATGCAAATACAGAATGCAGGCCCCAGAGAGCTGAGGTGCATATCAAAGGAAGGAATTCAGTGAGCCCAGGCAAAGAAAAGCGCCGCATTCCTCACCTTGGGAGAGCTGGTTTGCCTTAGTTAACAATCACCTTTTGATGTTCCCCATTACCTGCCCCAGTTCCCTGCCCTGTCCCCTCCCCCCGGTACTTTAGCTCAGGGAGGAAGGAGCGCAGAGGGACTCGGCTGAATAAGGGGCCTGCGCGCCTCGGGAGGAGTTTTCAGCCGCTTTCCCCGCAGTCGGGAAGAGGGGCGCTGACGCTGCAGCCGGACCCTGAGCCTCCCTTGCCCCGTTTCCCCTCAGGACGCTCAGGCCGACCCCCTCCTCACGCCCAACAGGCCTCACGAGCCAGGACGAGGGCAGGGGCGAGAGGACGGACCGAAGTTCCCGGGGACCAGACGCTGGAGGCCGCTCTTTCTGCACAGCAGCGGCGGGTGGCAGCGAACCCCTGCCCCTCAGAAGCTGGTCTTGTGCTGCCGCCCGGGCACCGGACCAGGCGGAGGGTCGGCGCCCACTTACCCGGCCCGCCGTCCCCGCGACTGTCATGGCTTCGGCCGCCGGGGCACCTCCAGAGCCGGCAGCCTCAGTGAGGTCGCCCTCCCCTCGGGCTCCGGGGCAGTTCCGTGAAGGCGGAGGGAAGAGACCCCGCCTGAGCCGGGAGTTCCAGCTCAGGAAACGCGGGTTCTGTTCAGCGCGCAGTGGGTGGGACCGCTCTGCCCCGAGGCCTTCCGGGAGGGAGCGGGGCGGCGGGGGAGGGAGCCGCCAGGAGCGCAGGGCCCCGTCGCGGGTCCTAGAGGGGCGGCCCGCCCTGGGGGCCACGCCCACTGTGGCCAAGCCCAGGCCTTTTTACTGGAATCCAAATTTCCATGGATTCTTTGGCCTTAAGGTATATTAAAAGGGTGTTTCATGTTTGGTAATTGCAATCATTGCTGCTTTTGTTGTGGTCATCCATGTACAATGCTTGGTGTCAGTCTATTTATCTCTTGTAAAAATAAAATACAGTGTGTGTGTGTGTGTGTGTGTGTGTGTGTGTGAAAAATAAACAAAATAAATAAAAAAAAAAGAAATAAGGTAGAGAAAGTTACTTTGTAAAAAAAAATTATATTTATATATATGTATGTATTAGTGGATAATTGAAGACACTCTTCTAAATTAAAACCTTCTCTTAACTTGCTGTTTTCTTCTTGGGTCATATTATAAACTCTTCCCGTGGCCACATGGCATGTGTACGTTTAATTTCAGGGACTGCTGACATTCCAGGATGTGGCCATAGATTTCTGTCAAGAGGAGTGAGAATGCCTGGACCAAGATCAATGGGAATTGTATAGGGATGTGATTTTAGAGAAGTATAGGAACCTGATCTCCTTGGGTGAGGATACCTTCCTTCCAGAATTCCTTATCCAACCACAGGGTTTGGAGTCCTTCATTTGTAGAATGTCTCCTGGAATCTTCTGCTTCCTACAATAGGGTTTCAGATTGCAACGTTTCAGGAAAGATTGGGAGTTTGTGGGTATAATTTTTCTTATTCTTTTGAAATTGCAGCCTCCCTTTTAATATACTTTGTAACTGCTTGGGATGTGTCTATATGAACTGTGTACTATATGCTTCTGTTATAGTCCTTACAATATTTATTGCCTTATTTTCTCTAACAATTTTCCATGGATTCTTTGGGCTTAAGGTATATTAAAAGGGAGACTGTGAACCTGGGACTTCCCCGGTGATGCAGTGATTAAGAATTCGCCTGCCAAAGCAGGGGACCCGGTTCGATCCCCGGTTCGGGAAGATCTCACGTGCCACGGAACAACTAAGCCAGTGGTCCACAACTACTGAGTCTGCACGCCACAACTACTGAAGCCGGTGTGTCTTGAGCCCGTGTGCCATTTATTTTTTGGAGAATAAAACCACTTCTGAGTGATTAAAATTTAGGCCAGCTAGTCAAAATGCTTTATCACCTGTTCTTCTAAAACACTGGTCAATGGAACAAGTTTTACTAGGGATAACAGTGTAATTGTATTCTGGAGTTCATATGGGCAATATGGTTTATGACCTTGATGCTGGATCACGACATTTCAACGGTATAACTGCTATTAATTGTCTGTTTGTTCAACGATTAGAGTCTCACGTGACCTGAGTTCAGACTGGAGTCATCCTGGTTGGTTTCTGTCTATAGCAGATTTCTTCCAGTATCAAAGGACAAGAGCAATACGGCTTCCTTTACAAAATGTCTTCAACCTAAATGATGATATAATCTACATTCAAATAATTTATACATACCCTACTGTAGAACAGGGTTCGTTACGCTGGCAGAGCCCGGTAATTATGTAAAAATGAAACTTTTTCTGCACTGGTTCAAGTCCTCTTCCTAAGAATATGTTTATAATCAACATTCTTTCACAAATTACCCAATTTAATTCACCATAGCATTCCTCATATTAACTAAATGGAAAATCCTAGGCTATATACAAATCCAGAAAGGGCCAAAAATCATCAGCCCCCATGGATGATTACAACCCATTGCTGAGGCATTCAAATTACTTATTAAAGAACCACTATGTCCATCAACATCATCAATTTATATATTATTGCCCCAATGCTAGCCTTAACCCTGGCTCTCACAACATGAATTCCACTTCCCATATCTCATCCACTAATTAGTATAAATGTAGGCATATTATTTCTATTAGCCATATCACACCTAGCCATTTAGTCCATCCTCAGATCTGGATGAACTTCACATTCAAAATACTCCCTCACTGGAGCTCCAGGAACAATAGCACAGACGATCATCTCATATGAAGTAATGTAGCAGTTATTCTATTCTCAGTCTTACTGGTAAATGGATCATTTACACTTTCAACAGTAATTATTACACAAGAACACCTATGACTAATTTTCTCCTGACCCCTACCCAGAATTTGATTATCTCCGCAGTAGCAGAAATCCAGTGAAGCCCCACTTGATTTAACAGACGTAGAATCAAAACCTGTACATGTCTTCAATGTAGAAAATGTAGCAGGCCCATTCACCCCGTCCTTCCTAGAGAATATATCAATTTCCCTATAATAAACATTTCCACAGCAATCTATTTTTAGGAGCATTCGACAATCCCTAGGTGCCAGAATTATAGATTCTTTCATCTTGTAAATATAGTTTTCTTTAAAAAATAATTTTTATAGTTTTACTACCTTTAAACAAAATGTACTCCATTGCTGTGGAATATTCCTTCATAGGAGCGTGCATGGTTCATTTCTGCATCCGTCTGTGATGGCCTTCAGGTTCCTTCAGGTTTGGCTCCTGTGGCTGCAAGTCCATGTCGGTGTGTCCTGGTGCAGGGCTGGTGGGTTTGTGTTCAACTGGGAGGAGCACTGTGGGTCTCTGTGCACGGACTTCGCTATCTGAGGCCCGATTGCTTCAGAAGTGGTTGCATCCTCCCGTTGCGTACCAGGCTTTCCATTGCTCCACATCCTGCTGATATTTGATACTATGTCTTTCATGTCTGCCATTCTGGTAGGTGTATGCACAGTATTTTGCTTATGGCTTTAATCCCTCTGTTGTTAGTGAAGTTGTACATTTTGTGGTATTCATGGACTATTTCCTGTTGTTTTTTGAAAAGTTTTAAAAATTGTGGTCTGGTACACATAACATAAAATGTATTATCTTAACCATTTTTAAGTGCACATTTCAGGGTCAGGAAGTAATTCACACTGTTGTGCAAACCTGACCACCATCATCCTCCAGAACTTTTTCATCTTGCAAAATTGAAACAGTCCCCATTAAACACTCACTCCCCATTGTCCCTCCCTCAGCCTCTGGCCCTCAACATCCTACTTTATGTCTCTATATTTCCGACTGCTCTAGGGGCCTTGTATGAGTGGATCAAGCACTGTTTGTTTTTTTGTGTCTAGCTTACATCACTGAGCATAATGCCCTCAAGGTTCATCCCTGCTGCATCCTGTGTCAGAACTGATTTCCTTTTTAGGCTGAATAGCATTCCCTTGTATTGATGGACCGTGTTTTTCTTCTCCATTCATCCATTAGTGGACACATGTAATATCTACATTCATTTCTACTGTCATAATATTTGTGGAATAAAATCAGAAAGTCCTATGAATCAAAGGTCATTTGCCGTTATCTTTTTTCTTAAACTTTTTGTTGTGGAAAACATCAAGGCTAAGAAAAGGGGAAAATACATGTCAGCTTCACTTGTGTTCAGGAATTAATGCTTTACGGATTCACTTTATTCCCTGTGTGTGTGCTATGCGTGTGCATGTGCCTGTTTGCATACATATGCTGTGCATGTGCATAGGTATGTGCACTTGCACACATTAGTGTGTGCATGGGCATATGGGTGCATGTGTGTTCACATGCTAGTGTGTGAATATATTTGTGCTGTGCACGTGCATATGTTTGTGTGTGTGCTGTGCCTGCCTGTGCGCACACCTGTGTGTTTGCTGGAACCACTTGCAAGTTGGCTGCAGACTGAATTGTGCCCCAGATATATCCGCACGCAGCTGCTCTAACAATCCTGCGTAGCCACGTAAAGGTCACAGATCTCAGGGATTTAAATGGATGGAGCAGGATATCCTGACACAGAGTTTGTCTTCCAATGACTGTCACTGTCTCAGTAACATCCTTCACACCTTCTTTAAGCCCCATTCAGGGTCCAGTTTAGACTCCCATTACATTCAGTCACCTGTCCCATGTCCCCTAAAGCAACAATATCACCGCTGGAGAGCCCGGCCAAGGCTGGGGGTGTCCCTCCTGTTGGCCTGGCCTCCAGGCCTTGCTCTTGGCTCCTGTTTTCTCATATCTCAGCCTGGCCCCGACTTGGATCGGGCCGCCACCTCTTTCCTCACAGGGTCCCATCGCCCAATCAAGGGGGTTCATTCTCCCCAAACACAGCATCAGGAGTCGGGGGCTGACAGTCCCCACTGGGTCTCCTTCATGTGAGACCCTGTTCTGTTGAAAGAGCAGGCACCCTGCCCTCGGGGGTGGGGGACTGGGGGGCGACATGCGGCCCACGATGGGCAGGCGGGTCTCCGGGTGGGGCGAGCCAGTGTGCAAGGAGTTCCGCGGTGGGTTCTCCTCTCCAACGGCTTCTGTGCCCCTACCTCTCCCCGTGCCTCCCCTCGAAGACAGCGCGGTGCCCGGGTTGGGAACCATGGGAGCCGTCAGCCACCGCCCCCTCTACACACACACACACACGCACACGCACACGCACAGGCACACGCTGCAGGGAAGCAGGACCTGAGTGCAGGGCTCTCAGAGGCCCTGAGCGCCCCGCCCGGAATCGGCCAGCCAAATGGACAGACCGGATCTCCCGGCCCGGACCATGCAGGACTCTCCTGACCTGGCTTCCAGTGTGGCCGCCTCCTTCTGGAAGCCTGGGAGGCTGGAATCAGGCCACTTCTTGTGTGTCCTGGCAGCAGACTGGGCTGCACTCTAAGAAGTTCGTGGCTCGCCCGTGGATCCTGACCATCAGGTGGCCAGAGAAATTGGGAACATTTCTGTTTTGCCTGTTGAAATGTTTAATGACAAAGATTTTGTTCAGTTTCCTGATGTGGGTGTCCAAAGATGAGAGACCCATGTGTGTGATCTGTACCCCCTATGAGATCAGCCCTAAGCTAGTTTAAACATGATCAAGTTGTGTCTACATGGTAGATTTAGACCTCTGCATGTCCTGTCTACTGATTATGTTTAGAGCTGACCATGTGTTGTCTATAATAAGATTTAGAACTGACCATGTTCTGTGTACGCTAGGACTATGGGGACCTGGGTAGAGACCCGGCCTGGCCTCAGTACTGGGAAGCTCCGTGCCTGCATCTGAATGTCTGTGCTTAGATGTCTGGGGTCTGGAGCTGAGGTGGGCTTGTCTACGTAACAGCCTCTCTTCTGAGTGTGGTGACCTGGTCCTCCCAAGGGTCAGTGCTATGGTCGGGGCCTTAGTCTTAATCCCTGCAAGGTTCACCTTCCCTGGGGCTCATGGAGAATCCTCAGGAGGACTACCTGGCAATAATTCCAATTTACCAGCACGTGCATGGTGCATAGGGAAGCAGGTTTAGCTGATGAATTGATTGCAGGGCACGCAGATCGGGCAAAAGGCCGATGGGTGACAGCTGAGGCTGCTGCTGAGCTCTCCCTCCAGTCTACCGTCCCTACTCAGCAGAGTCCAGAGCTGCCCCTCGGCTTTCAGCCCTGCTGTCCTGTGCGTTTCCTCAACATGTAAGTGAGGCGAGAAAGGACTGAGCATGGCAGCACCAGGGTCGTGTGTTCAACTCTATTATGAAAGCTGTAAAAACAGTTAAAATCACACAGAACCAAAGTGAGAAGAGGAGGACTCCTCTGGGACAAGTGTGGGGAAAGGAGACCCACCTGACACTTTTTCCCATCCCAGGAGGTCCCAGGGACCCAGCTTGTTTCCACATTGGGGGAGCCCCCTGCAGAGCCATGGTGTCCTGACAAAGGGGACGTGTGACCCCAGGTGCAGGGTTTGGGGAGGTGAGGTCACCCTGGGACTGTGGACATGTGACCCAGGTGGAGGGGTCTGGGGAGGTGGGTCACCCTGGTGAGTGTGGATGTGTGGCCCCAGGTATAGGGTGCGGGGACTGTGTGGGTCTCACCATACCTGCATGAGTCAGGATCACATGGATGGTGAGACCGCATATGCGCTCTTTGCCTGCAGTGTGTCCTGTCCCCTTTGAGATTTCCAACCTCTGCATTAAGGGTGTTGTCCTGATTAACCTGTGGTTCCTTTTCTTCTCTTCATCTTGTCACAATCATATGAGGTCAGGCATGTTTGAGTGGGTTGCTGCTCTGTGTTCCGGTGAGTGACAACACTTGGTGGTATCATACTAATACTATAGCATATCATATGTCTAATCTATGGGGGTCACCACTGCCTGGGTCCCCCTGGACAGAGGTCAGGTGAGCACAGACTAGGCCCCCCAAAGAATGGTCTCCCACGTGCTCTGTGAGGGTACCGTGATGGCCCCTAAGGTAGGGGACTGTGTCTGGGCCTCCGACATTTGTGATGAAGGGGAGTCGAAATAGAATCTCAGTTAACAGGACATTATTTTAAGAATTTATTTTAAGTGAAATAAAACACACGTCACATACCCTTTACCATCATCACCATTTAAAGTGCACGTTTCTGAGGCATCAGATAGATTCACTTTCTCGTGGAGCCATCACCACCATCCCTAGAACTATTCATCTTGCAAAACCAAAATTCCACAACCATGAAAGTCTCATTCCCCATTCCCTCCCACTGCCCCTGGCACCGATATCCACTTCAGTCCCTGAGTTGTCGACCCCAGGGCACCCACTGGAGTGGAATCCTGCAGTGTTTGCTGACGGGTCATTTTGGAAGAGCTGACTTTCAGTCTGAAGCTCTGCCTGTTCGCATCTGAAGAATCTGCATTTAAGGAGAGGGTGTATGAGGAAGGGGGTGTATGCGGGACAAAGGTGTCCGGGGTGCAGGTGAGCCAGGACCTGACCAGCTGCCTTTTGGGTCCTCTGGTCCCATCTCTTGGTCTGTGCCTCATCTGCATCATCACTGTCCCCGCTGGCACCCCTGGGGTGTTGTTGTCTGAGTGAGAGTCCCCTGGTGCCCCTGCTCTCCTCCCCTCCTCCTGCTGGTTGGGGAGGGAACTGCTTGCTGTGTGGTCTCTACTCCTGAGGCATGAAGGACCCTGTAGCATGGACCTGCAGAGTGTGGGGTGTGGTGCCAAGAGCATGGGGCCCACATAGGACACGACATCGGGGCGTGACAAGTGCTAGGGCTGCCTCATCACTGACAGGGAATGTTGCCCAGATCCTGCTCCAGAGGGCGTGGTGGGTGGCCTGGGACCCTAGAGGCCCCATTCCTATACTGGAGCTTGGAGAGTGCATCCCCACGGGCTGCAGATTCACCCCATATCTCAGCCATATCCCTCTGTCCTGTCTTTGAACTCAGGAAAACGAGCTCTCTTGTCCACAACATAGGCCTGGTCCTGTTGATATTAGGATTCTTTAAGTTAGGCGTCCTGGGATAGCAGCTCCTTTTAGGCCTGAGAAGGAACAACTCCGGAGTGTACAACAATTTCAGATGAAACTAATATTCAATGACTATCCCTAACTACTCGGTTGTTGACTTCTATTAGTCATTATGCTCCTGGTTTTAGCTCTGATGTGGGGATTACAGAGGAGTCAACATTTAAATCTTCGTAATCTGTGGATTTGTAGCTTCAGTATCATTACTGACCCATAGTTTTTTATGGTTTGGGAAGAGTTATTGATTTCATGTATCATGTAAAGGATTCACAATGATGATAGGGCAATTAAGATTACAATAATAGCTAGTAAATTGTTCACATTTTCTCTACCTGTGCATCTATTGTATGCATATGAGTTTAGATGTCAGTATTAGTGAAATGATATAGAGGACTAGAGAACTTATTTTAAAAATCACTATTAATGTGTGACGAAGAAAATGTAAAAGTTCTTCCATAATCGGTGATGTTGTATCTTGAGAGCCTAGATGAAATTGATATGCCTTAGTGATATAGAGGATTTTAGCCTATCATTTAACTTTGACAAAGCTACATCACTTTTTACTTTTATCTCATTTATTGAGGAAGACATAATTGTTATGGTGTTGGCTTGAAACTGGTTGAAAAGGACTTGAGTCCTTCCTTATTTTACATTTACATAGGTAGGATCTTGAAACGTAGGATATGGTGGAGGACATCCGTGTAACCATTCTAGGTTAGGAGTAGCAATTTCCACTGCTAAGACTTCTTGTTTAGACACAAATGCTTTTCAAAGTATGAAGATTATTAGCATTACTGCTGCTACTGAGATGAATGAGCCTAAAGACAAAATATTTCATGTTGTGTGTGCCTCAGGGTACTCAGACTAACGTAGTGACATCCCTGAGAGGCCACGAAAGTGCTGCAGGAAGTCATATTTACTACTACAAATATACTTGTGAAGTGAATTTTTGCTCATGCTGGGTTAACTGTATAACCTGAGAATAGTGGGAATCAGTGTAGGAAGCCTCCTATAATAGTGAAGACTGCTGCCATGGACATTAGGTCATGGAAGTGTGCTACTACATAGTATGTATCCTGGAGGACAATGTCTGGGGATGAGTTGGCTAAGATGATTCCTGTCAAACCACCTACTGTAAAAAGAAAACCTAAAGCCTAAAACTCATAATATAGTGGGAGGTCATATAGTATTCCCTCCGTGAACAGTTGCTAACCAGGGACTTCCCTGGTGACGCAGTGGTTAAGAATTCGCCTGCTAATGCAGGGGACACGGGTTCGAGCCCTTGTCTGGGAAGATTCCACATGCCGCGGAGCAAAAAGCCCGTGTGCCACAACTACTGAGCCTGCCCTCTAGAGCCCGCAAGCCACAACTACTGAAGCCCACGCGCCTAGAGGCCGTGCTCTGCAACAAGAGAAGCCACTGCAATGAAAGGGCCGCACACCGCAACGAAGAGTAGCTGCCGCTCACCGCAACCAGAGAAAGCCCATGCGCAGCAAGCAAGACCCAACTCAGCCAAAAAAAAAAAAAGAGAAGAAAAAGAAAAATTAAATAAAGAGTTGCTAATCAGCTAGATACTTTTACTCCTGTAGGGATAGAAGTAATTACGGTAGCTGATGCAAAGTATGCTCCTGAGTCCACAGCTATCCCTATGGTAAACATATGATGGGCCCACAAGAGAACTCCTAAAAAACCAGTGGACATGACTCATACTATTCCCAGATAGCTGAAAGGCAATTTTTGTCCTAAATAGTATGTAATGATATGTGAGTTTATAACAAACCCTGTTAGGCCATGAATACAGACTTCAGGGTGAGCAAAGTATCAAAAGAGGTGTTGGTATAGGATTCGGTCTCCTCCTGCAGGGTCAAAGAAAGTAATGTTTAGATTTCTATCTCTTAACAGCATGGCAATTCTGGCTGCTTGGACTGAGATTGGTAATTATAGTAATATGGCTATAGTTGGGGAAGATTAAACAAATAATGATGTTTGGTATTGGGATATGACTGCTGGTTTTGTATTAAAGACTATAGTAAAAAAAAAAAAAGACTATAGTAATAAAAGTAATAATACCAAGAATTGAGGAGACACCTGCTAAATGTAAGGAGAAAACAGTTAGGTCGACAGAGGCTCCTGCATGGGCCAGATTGCAGGCTAGAGCTGAATACACGGTCCCACTGGTACCAGAACCAGCTTCTACTATTGGTGATATGAGTAGGAGTAAGAATGATGGGGGAAGTAGTCAAAAGTTTAAATGATTTATTGGGGGAAATGCTACTTCAGGTGTCCGAGTTATTAGTGGCCCAGGTCAGTTTTCAAAGCCTGCAATCATAACGGGTACAGCTATAAAGAAAATTATTACAAGTGCAGGGACTGTTATGACAACCTTACAGATTTGGGCATCTCCAAGTAGCGGTCCAGGTCAGCATAGCTCAGCCTGGATTAATATAATTAAGGTGCTGCCTGCTACTCCAGCTCAAGCACCAAATAGTAAATATAAAATACCGATATCTTTGTGATTTGTTGAAAATAATCAGCAGTGTATGAACAGAGGTAAAATGACTGAGTTAGCATTAGACTGTAAATCTAAAGACAGAGATTGAGCCCTCTTTCTGGCAAACCCTGTGGTGAATTAACAAATTGAATTCTAACTTCCAAGAAGCAGCTTCAATTCTGCCAGTGATTATCCTGCCTTTTTTTTTTTCTTTTTTTCTTTCTCAAATGAAGGAGAAGTAGACTGAAGCCAGTTGACTAGAGGATTTGCCTGTTAACTAAAGTTTCCTGGGGTTAAAACTCATCAATCTCGTAAAGATTTGGCTTCAATACAGTGTTTGCTTTACATTCAATTGATGTAGAATAAAGTCTTGCAATCCTTATTTTTAGGAATTAAGTAAATTTCACTTGTTTAGGGTTTTGAAAGCTCTTGGTCTGAACTAACCTAAATTCCTAGTCCAGCACCGATAGAATGGGTGTTGTGTGTAGTAACCATGTGGGTATTATGATTGGTAATGATAGGAAGGTTATTTCTTTGTATGTTCAAATTGTTTTGTGTTTGTGTTGTTTAATGAAGGGAATATAGTTAGTGATGTGGAGTATGTTAGCTGCAAGTAGAAATATATGCTGAGGACTGCTATGACGGCTATTAGTGTTGGTAGAATGATGTTGTCGTTTGTGTTATCTCTTGGATAATTATTCATTTGGGTAGAAAGCCTGATAGTGATGGGCGATGTCCTAATGATACTATAATGGTGAGGAAAATGATTGTGATGGGAGGTGTTTTATCTCATGTGTGTGATAATGATACTCTTGTAGTACATGATCTGGGCATAAATAAGAAGAAGATAGTGTTGTTATGATATAAGTTAATATGTTTAGGATTGTTATAATCTGAATATACATTATAATAGCTGTTATTCATCCTATATGGGCAATTGATGAGGAGGGTGTAATATTTTCGAGGTGAGTAAGGCGATGTCTGCCTCAGCCTCCAGCTATGATTTATAATATCGCTATGATTAATAGTATATTTAGGTTAATGGATGGTGACATGTGGTATAAAACTGATAGGGGTGCAATTTTGTCATGTTGATAGCATCAGGTCTGCTGTTCATGGGATGCCTTATGTGACTTCAGGCACTCAGAAGTGAAATGGGGAAAGTCCTACTTTTGTGACAAGGGCGATTGTCATGAGGGTGGATGCTGCTGGATTAAAGATTCTTGTTATTCATTGTGCTCTTTGACCACAGTATATTAGATTAATGATATTAGCCATTATAAGTAGTATTGATGTGGTGGACTGTTTTAGGAAATATTTGTTGGATGCTTCTGTAGCTTATGGGTTCATGTTTTTTTATTAGAATGGGGATACCATTAACCAGGGTGAGCTTGTTATACAATTATATTTCCTGAGAAAATGGTCAGTAGAATGATGGTAAAAACAATGAGAGTTTGTTAGCACAGGAAGGATATACAAAAATATTTTGGGTGTATGGGCCTGAAGCTTACTTAGAGAACTTTACTATATAGCATGTGGTGTAATGTGGTAGGTAGCATGGAGAATGTAAAATTATTAGGAAGAATTCATTTTCCAGGAATAAGAGCATTGAAACCTCTATGATTTACTCTATCAAAGAAACTCTTTTGTCAGACATATTTCTTAAATTTGTGGTGGGTTGCCTGGTATGATGACAAGTAGTGAAAACTCTCATACACATAAGGTTAATGTTAGTGGTAAAAAAACTTTTCATAAGAGATGTATGCGTTGTTCATATCAAAATTGTAGGTAGGAGGCTCAAATTCATAGAAAGGAGATTGTTAGATGTGTTTTAATGATGACTTGGGCTGTATATAATTCTGGCACCTAGGGATTGTCGAATGCTCCTAAAAATAGATTGCTGTGGAAATGTTTATTATAGGGAAATTGACATATTCTCTAGGAGGGACGGGGTGAATGGGCCTGCTACATTTTCTACATTGAAGACATATACAGGTTTTGATGCTACTTCCGTTAAATCAAGTGGGGCTTCATTGGATTTCTGCTACTGCGGAGATAATCAAATTCTGGGTAGGGGTCAGGAGAAAATTAGTCATAGGTGTTCTTGTGTAATAATTACTGTTGAAAGTGAAAATGATCCATTTGTCAGTAAGACTGAGAATAGAATAACTGCTACATTACTTCATATCAGATGATTGTCTGTGCTATTGCTCCTAGAGCTCCAGTGAGTGTGTATTTTGAATGTGAAGTTCATCCAGATCTGAGGATGGAGTAAATGGCTAGGTGTGATATGGCTAATAGAAATAATATGCCTACATTTATATTAATTAGTGGATAAGATATGGGAAGAGGAATTCATGTTGTGAGAGCCAGGGTTAAGGCTAGCATTGGGGTTAAGGCTAGCAAGAGAAGCCACCGCAATGAGAAGCCCGCGCACCGCAACACAGAGTAGCCCCCGCTTGCCGCAACTAGAGAAAGCCTGCGCATAGCAACGAAGACCCAACGCAGCCAAAAACAAATTAATTAATTAATTAGTTAACTATTTTAAACAAAAGTACTATATCCTTCTGTACAGCTTCTCTGGGAAGAACAGAGAGATGGCGTAGGAGAGTGAGAAAGACCAATATTTAGTGCACATCTCTCATGCAGGTGCTCTGCTGGCTCAGATAGATTTATCCCCACTTTACAAAGGAGGAAATAATCTCAGAGAGGTTTAGTAATTTTCCCAAAGCCAAACAGCTATGGAGTGGCAGAACCAAGATCTGAACCAAGTCTGTTACCTTCAAAGCCTAAGTCCTCATCACAACAAAACTCAATTAATATTTACATTTATCGAATTACATTGCAACCTGGGGAGTTCTTGGCACAATTCGGAATAAGAGTGAGAAAGAAAGAAATAGCATTGTTCCTACCGTCAACGCAAATTTTTGGAGCAGCTGCTAGATGCCTGGCCCTTTTTGGGGTTCAGCAGTGATCAAGACAGGAAGAGTCCTGCTTTCATGAACCACGTAGTGGGGAGGAGAGACGGGTGCAACTTGGGTGAGGGATTTCACCTTGCTGGACCTCTGTTTTGTCATCTGGAAAATGGGATGGGTGTTCCTCCTTTTCTGGGATTGTCCAGCCCTCACATTCTCTGATTCCATAAGAAGCATTTGTTTTCCTGTTTCTTTAAAATTCATTCAGGCCGTGAGCTGTGATGAATGTGGTTAGCTGCTCCCCAAATCACTCTATTCCCACCCTTTTCCTGTGATCAGGTCTTTCCCGAAACATGACTCACAGTCAGTCAAGTCACAGAAACTAAGGGGCACCCAGCAGAAAAATTCCAACCCTTGCTTCCCAGGAACTCTGCGGTCTACCTGCCAGGTAAACTTAACTCACCTGGCACAAGGTGGCCATCCCTGGTTTCACATCAACATGATCTCAGGCACAAACCTCCTTGTTTTTCCATTTTGTCTTTAAGTTACTTGTTGAAACAACTGCACCAATATGACACAGATATAAAATCAGGCATCTTCTGCCCCCAGTGCCTACTAATAAATGATTTTCTGCCACTTTAATGATAAAGATAGAACATTTCAACATTCTGCTACCCTTATTATTTGTGATTTTTGTTGATATTTCTATTGACTACATCTTTCAATATTTTAACAATGGAACATTTATTTAGGGTGTTCCAGACCCAGCCTTTAGTGGTAAAGGTTTTGTTGTTATATTTCTATTATGTTTC
The DNA here is from genome assembly GCF_965194825.1 of Balaenoptera physalus. Classification (NCBI taxonomy): domain Eukaryota; kingdom Metazoa; phylum Chordata; class Mammalia; order Artiodactyla; family Balaenopteridae; genus Balaenoptera; species Balaenoptera physalus. Next base: position 84,563 of record NW_028125191.1, read on the forward strand.
CTTTAAAAATCTTTATCCTATTTAAATGGATTAAGTCAATTCTATAGGCATTTATCTTATGATATTGATGAAATTGATACATAGAAGGCAGTAGTACAAGTTGATTGGACTTGAGAACCTCTATTAGCACAGTTAAGTATAAATATTATCTATATGTAAACCAAAGTACAGGCCGAGTGAGATTCTCTGACTTTTTTCCACTGTCTGCCCCTCAAGCCTGTGAGAAATGGAATAGTTCTTGCCCTATCAGTAAACAAAGGATGTCACAGTCTTCAGCACTTGCAGCCCTCCAATGTGAGCCGGCGGGCCCTGAGGCACTCAGGATATGCAAATACAGAATGCAGGCCCCAGAGAGCTGAGGTGCATATCAAAGGAAGGAATTCAGTGAGCCCAGGCAAAGAAAAGCGCCGCATTCCTCACCTTGGGAGAGCTGGTTTGCCTTAGTTAACAATCACCTTTTGATGTTCCCCATTACCTGCCCCAGTTCCCTGCCCTGTCCCCTCCCCCCGGTACTTTAGCTCAGGGAGGAAGGAGCGCAGAGGGACTCGGCTGAATAAGGGGCCTGCGCGCCTCGGGAGGAGTTTTCAGCCGCTTTCCCCGCAGTCGGGAAGAGGGGCGCTGACGCTGCAGCCGGACCCTGAGCCTCCCTTGCCCCGTTTCCCCTCAGGACGCTCAGGCCGACCCCCTCCTCACGCCCAACAGGCCTCACGAGCCAGGACGAGGGCAGGGGCGAGAGGACGGACCGAAGTTCCCGGGGACCAGACGCTGGAGGCCGCTCTTTCTGCACAGCAGCGGCGGGTGGCAGCGAACCCCTGCCCCTCAGAAGCTGGTCTTGTGCTGCCGCCCGGGCACCGGACCAGGCGGAGGGTCGGCGCCCACTTACCCGGCCCGCCGTCCCCGCGACTGTCATGGCTTCGGCCGCCGGGGCACCTCCAGAGCCGGCAGCCTCAGTGAGGTCGCCCTCCCCTCGGGCTCCGGGGCAGTTCCGTGAAGGCGGAGGGAAGAGACCCCGCCTGAGCCGGGAGTTCCAGCTCAGGAAACGCGGGTTCTGTTCAGCGCGCAGTGGGTGGGACCGCTCTGCCCCGAGGCCTTCCGGGAGGGAGCGGGGCGGCGGGGGAGGGAGCCGCCAGGAGCGCAGGGCCCCGTCGCGGGTCCTAGAGGGGCGGCCCGCCCTGGGGGCCACGCCCACTGTGGCCAAGCCCAGGCCTTTTTACTGGAATCCAAATTTCCATGGATTCTTTGGCCTTAAGGTGTATTAAAAGGGTGTTTCATGTTTGGTAATTGCAATCATTGCTGCTTTTGTTGTGGTCATCCATGTACAATGCTTGGTGTCAGTCTATTTATCTCTTGTAAAAATAAAATACAGTGTGTGTGTGTGTGTGTGTGTGTGTGTGTGTGAAAAATAAACAAAATAAATAAAAAAAAAAGAAATAAGGTAGAGAAAGTTACTTTGTAAAAAAAAATTATATTTATATATATGTATGTATTAGTGGATAATTGAAGACACTCTTCTAAATTAAAACCTTCTCTTAACTTGCTGTTTTCTTCTTGGGTCATATTATAAACTCTTCCCGTGGCCACATGGCATGTGTACGTTTAATTTCAGGGACTGCTGACATTCCAGGATGTGGCCATAGATTTCTGTCAAGAGGAGTGAGAATGCCTGGACCAAGATCAATGGGAATTGTATAGGGATGTGATTTTAGAGAAGTATAGGAACCTGATCTCCTTGGGTGAGGATACCTTCCTTCCAGAATTCCTTATCCAACCACAGGGTTTGGAGTCCTTCATTTGTAGAATGTCTCCTGGAATCTTCTGCTTCCTACAATAGGGTTTCAGATTGCAACGTTTCAGGAAAGATTGGGAGTTTGTGGGTATAATTTTTCTTATTCTTTTGAAATTGCAGCCTCCCTTTTAATATACTTTGTAACTGCTTGGGATGTGTCTATATGAACTGTGTACTATATGCTTCTGTTATAGTCCTTACAATATTTATTGCCTTATTTTCTCTAACAATTTTCCATGGATTCTTTGGGCTTAAGGTATATTAAAAGGGAGACTGTGAACCTGGGACTTCCCCGGTGATGCAGTGATTAAGAATTCGCCTGCCAAAGCAGGGGACCCGGTTCGATCCCCGGTTCGGGAAGATCTCACGTGCCACGGAACAACTAAGCCAGTGGTCCACAACTACTGAGTCTGCACGCCACAACTACTGAAGCCGGTGTGTCTTGAGCCCGTGTGCCATTTATTTTTTGGAGAATAAAACCACTTCTGAGTGATTAAAATTTAGGCCAGCTAGTCAAAATGCTTTATCACCTGTTCTTCTAAAACACTGGTCAATGGAACAAGTTTTACTAGGGATAACAGTGTAATTGTATTCTGGAGTTCATATGGGCAATATGGTTTATGACCTTGATGCTGGATCACGACATTTCAACGGTATAACTGCTATTAATTGTCTGTTTGTTCAACGATTAGAGTCTCACGTGACCTGAGTTCAGACTGGAGTCATCCTGGTTGGTTTCTGTCTATAGCAGATTTCTTCCAGTATCAAAGGACAAGAGCAATACGGCTTCCTTTACAAAATGTCTTCAACCTAAATGATGATATAATCTACATTCAAATAATTTATACATACCCTACTGTAGAACAGGGTTCGTTACGCTGGCAGAGCCCGGTAATTATGTAAAAATGAAACTTTTTCTGCACTGGTTCAAGTCCTCTTCCTAAGAATATGTTTATAATCAACATTCTTTCACAAATTACCCAATTTAATTCACCATAGCATTCCTCATATTAACTAAATGGAAAATCCTAGGCTATATACAAATCCAGAAAGGGCCAAAAATCATCAGCCCCCATGGATGATTACAACCCATTGCTGAGGCATTCAAATTACTTATTAAAGAACCACTATGTCCATCAACATCATCAATTTATATATTATTGCCCCAATGCTAGCCTTAACCCTGGCTCTCACAACATGAATTCCACTTCCCATATCTCATCCACTAATTAGTATAAATGTAGGCATATTATTTCTATTAGCCATATCACACCTAGCCATTTAGTCCATCCTCAGATCTGGATGAACTTCACATTCAAAATACTCCCTCACTGGAGCTCCAGGAACAATAGCACAGACGATCATCTCATATGAAGTAATGTAGCAGTTATTCTATTCTCAGTCTTACTGGTAAATGGATCATTTACACTTTCAACAGTAATTATTACACAAGAACACCTATGACTAATTTTCTCCTGACCCCTACCCAGAATTTGATTATCTCCGCAGTAGCAGAAATCCAGTGAAGCCCCACTTGATTTAACAGACGTAGAATCAAAACCTGTACATGTCTTCAATGTAGAAAATGTAGCAGGCCCATTCACCCCGTCCTTCCTAGAGAATATATCAATTTCCCTATAATAAACATTTCCACAGCAATCTATTTTTAGGAGCATTCGACAATCCCTAGGTGCCAGAATTATAGATTCTTTCATCTTGTAAATATAGTTTTCTTTAAAAAATAATTTTTATAGTTTTACTACCTTTAAACAAAATGTACTCCATTGCTGTGGAATATTCCTTCATAGGAGCGTGCATGGTTCATTTCTGCATCCGTCTGTGATGGCCTTCAGGTTCCTTCAGGTTTGGCTCCTGTGGCTGCAAGTCCATGTCGGTGTGTCCTGGTGCAGGGCTGGTGGGTTTGTGTTCAACTGGGAGGAGCACTGTGGGTCTCTGTGCACGGACTTCGCTATCTGAGGCCCGATTGCTTCAGAAGTGGTTGCATCCTCCCGTTGCGTACCAGGCTTTCCATTGCTCCACATCCTGCTGATATTTGATACTATGTCTTTCATGTCTGCCATTCTGGTAGGTGTATGCACAGTATTTTGCTTATGGCTTTAATCCCTCTGTTGTTAGTGAAGTTGTACATTTTGTGGTATTCATGGACTATTTCCTGTTGTTTTTTGAAAAGTTTTAAAAATTGTGGTCTGGTACACATAACATAAAATGTATTATCTTAACCATTTTTAAGTGCACATTTCAGGGTCAGGAAGTAATTCACACTGTTGTGCAAACCTGACCACCATCATCCTCCAGAACTTTTTCATCTTGCAAAATTGAAACAGTCCCCATTAAACACTCACTCCCCATTGTCCCTCCCTCAGCCTCTGGCCCTCAACATCCTACTTTATGTCTCTATATTTCCGACTGCTCTAGGGGCCTTGTATGAGTGGATCAAGCACTGTTTGTTTTTTTGTGTCTAGCTTACATCACTGAGCATAATGCCCTCAAGGTTCATCCCTGCTGCATCCTGTGTCAGAACTGATTTCCTTTTTAGGCTGAATAGCATTCCCTTGTATTGATGGACCGTGTTTTTCTTCTCCATTCATCCATTAGTGGACACATGTAATATCTACATTCATTTCTACTGTCATAATATTTGTGGAATAAAATCAGAAAGTCCTATGAATCAAAGGTCATTTGCCGTTATCTTTTTTCTTAAACTTTTTGTTGTGGAAAACATCAAGGCTAAGAAAAGGGGAAAATACATGTCAGCTTCACTTGTGTTCAGGAATTAATGCTTTACGGATTCACTTTATTCCCTGTGTGTGTGCTATGCGTGTGCATGTGCCTGTTTGCATACATATGCTGTGCATGTGCATAGGTATGTGCACTTGCACACATTAGTGTGTGCATGGGCATATGGGTGCATGTGTGTTCACATGCTAGTGTGTGAATATATTTGTGCTGTGCACGTGCATATGTTTGTGTGTGTGCTGTGCCTGCCTGTGCGCACACCTGTGTGTTTGCTGGAACCACTTGCAAGTTGGCTGCAGACTGAATTGTGCCCCAGATATATCCGCACGCAGCTGCTCTAACAATCCTGCGTAGCCACGTAAAGGTCACAGATCTCAGGGATTTAAATGGATGGAGCAGGATATCCTGACACAGAGTTTGTCTTCCAATGACTGTCACTGTCTCAGTAACATCCTTCACACCTTCTTTAAGCCCCATTCAGGGTCCAGTTTAGACTCCCATTACATTCAGTCACCTGTCCCATGTCCCCTAAAGCAACAATATCACCGCTGGAGAGCCCGGCCAAGGCTGGGGGTGTCCCTCCTGTTGGCCTGGCCTCCAGGCCTTGCTCTTGGCTCCTGTTTTCTCATATCTCAGCCTGGCCCCGACTTGGATCGGGCCGCCACCTCTTTCCTCACAGGGTCCCATCGCCCAATCAAGGGGGTTCATTCTCCCCAAACACAGCATCAGGAGTCGGGGGCTGACAGTCCCCACTGGGTCTCCTTCATGTGAGACCCTGTTCTGTTGAAAGAGCAGGCACCCTGCCCTCGGGGGTGGGGGACTGGGGGGCGACATGCGGCCCACGATGGGCAGGCGGGTCTCCGGGTGGGGCGAGCCAGTGTGCAAGGAGTTCCGCGGTGGGTTCTCCTCTCCAACGGCTTCTGTGCCCCTACCTCTCCCCGTGCCTCCCCTCGAAGACAGCGCGGTGCCCGGGTTGGGAACCATGGGAGCCGTCAGCCACCGCCCCCTCTACACACACACACACACGCACACGCACACGCACAGGCACACGCTGCAGGGAAGCAGGACCTGAGTGCAGGGCTCTCAGAGGCCCTGAGCGCCCCGCCCGGAATCGGCCAGCCAAATGGACAGACCGGATCTCCCGGCCCGGACCATGCAGGACTCTCCTGACCTGGCTTCCAGTGTGGCCGCCTCCTTCTGGAAGCCTGGGAGGCTGGAATCAGGCCACTTCTTGTGTGTCCTGGCAGCAGACTGGGCTGCACTCTAAGAAGTTCGTGGCTCGCCCGTGGATCCTGACCATCAGGTGGCCAGAGAAATTGGGAACATTTCTGTTTTGCCTGTTGAAATGTTTAATGACAAAGATTTTGTTCAGTTTCCTGATGTGGGTGTCCAAAGATGAGAGACCCATGTGTGTGATCTGTACCCCCTATGAGATCAGCCCTAAGCTAGTTTAAACATGATCAAGTTGTGTCTACATGGTAGATTTAGACCTCTGCATGTCCTGTCTACTGATTATGTTTAGAGCTGACCATGTGTTGTCTATAATAAGATTTAGAACTGACCATGTTCTGTGTACGCTAGGACTATGGGGACCTGGGTAGAGACCCGGCCTGGCCTCAGTACTGGGAAGCTCCGTGCCTGCATCTGAATGTCTGTGCTTAGATGTCTGGGGTCTGGAGCTGAGGTGGGCTTGTCTACGTAACAGCCTCTCTTCTGAGTGTGGTGACCTGGTCCTCCCAAGGGTCAGTGCTATGGTCGGGGCCTTAGTCTTAATCCCTGCAAGGTTCACCTTCCCTGGGGCTCATGGAGAATCCTCAGGAGGACTACCTGGCAATAATTCCAATTTACCAGCACGTGCATGGTGCATAGGGAAGCAGGTTTAGCTGATGAATTGATTGCAGGGCACGCAGATCGGGCAAAAGGCCGATGGGTGACAGCTGAGGCTGCTGCTGAGCTCTCCCTCCAGTCTACCGTCCCTACTCAGCAGAGTCCAGAGCTGCCCCTCGGCTTTCAGCCCTGCTGTCCTGTGCGTTTCCTCAACATGTAAGTGAGGCGAGAAAGGACTGAGCATGGCAGCACCAGGGTCGTGTGTTCAACTCTATTATGAAAGCTGTAAAAACAGTTAAAATCACACAGAACCAAAGTGAGAAGAGGAGGACTCCTCTGGGACAAGTGTGGGGAAAGGAGACCCACCTGACACTTTTTCCCATCCCAGGAGGTCCCAGGGACCCAGCTTGTTTCCACATTGGGGGAGCCCCCTGCAGAGCCATGGTGTCCTGACAAAGGGGACGTGTGACCCCAGGTGCAGGGTTTGGGGAGGTGAGGTCACCCTGGGACTGTGGACATGTGACCCAGGTGGAGGGGTCTGGGGAGGTGGGTCACCCTGGTGAGTGTGGATGTGTGGCCCCAGGTATAGGGTGCGGGGACTGTGTGGGTCTCACCATACCTGCATGAGTCAGGATCACATGGATGGTGAGACCGCATATGCGCTCTTTGCCTGCAGTGTGTCCTGTCCCCTTTGAGATTTCCAACCTCTGCATTAAGGGTGTTGTCCTGATTAACCTGTGGTTCCTTTTCTTCTCTTCATCTTGTCACAATCATATGAGGTCAGGCATGTTTGAGTGGGTTGCTGCTCTGTGTTCCGGTGAGTGACAACACTTGGTGGTATCATACTAATACTATAGCATATCATATGTCTAATCTATGGGGGTCACCACTGCCTGGGTCCCCCTGGACAGAGGTCAGGTGAGCACAGACTAGGCCCCCCAAAGAATGGTCTCCCACGTGCTCTGTGAGGGTACCGTGATGGCCCCTAAGGTAGGGGACTGTGTCTGGGCCTCCGACATTTGTGATGAAGGGGAGTCGAAATAGAATCTCAGTTAACAGGACATTATTTTAAGAATTTATTTTAAGTGAAATAAAACACACGTCACATACCCTTTACCATCATCACCATTTAAAGTGCACGTTTCTGAGGCATCAGATAGATTCACTTTCTCGTGGAGCCATCACCACCATCCCTAGAACTATTCATCTTGCAAAACCAAAATTCCACAACCATGAAAGTCTCATTCCCCATTCCCTCCCACTGCCCCTGGCACCGATATCCACTTCAGTCCCTGAGTTGTCGACCCCAGGGCACCCACTGGAGTGGAATCCTGCAGTGTTTGCTGACGGGTCATTTTGGAAGAGCTGACTTTCAGTCTGAAGCTCTGCCTGTTCGCATCTGAAGAATCTGCATTTAAGGAGAGGGTGTATGAGGAAGGGGGTGTATGCGGGACAAAGGTGTCCGGGGTGCAGGTGAGCCAGGACCTGACCAGCTGCCTTTTGGGTCCTCTGGTCCCATCTCTTGGTCTGTGCCTCATCTGCATCATCACTGTCCCCGCTGGCACCCCTGGGGTGTTGTTGTCTGAGTGAGAGTCCCCTGGTGCCCCTGCTCTCCTCCCCTCCTCCTGCTGGTTGGGGAGGGAACTGCTTGCTGTGTGGTCTCTACTCCTGAGGCATGAAGGACCCTGTAGCATGGACCTGCAGAGTGTGGGGTGTGGTGCCAAGAGCATGGGGCCCACATAGGACACGACATCGGGGCGTGACAAGTGCTAGGGCTGCCTCATCACTGACAGGGAATGTTGCCCAGATCCTGCTCCAGAGGGCGTGGTGGGTGGCCTGGGACCCTAGAGGCCCCATTCCTATACTGGAGCTTGGAGAGTGCATCCCCACGGGCTGCAGATTCACCCCATATCTCAGCCATATCCCTCTGTCCTGTCTTTGAACTCAGGAAAACGAGCTCTCTTGTCCACAACATAGGCCTGGTCCTGTTGATATTAGGATTCTTTAAGTTAGGCGTCCTGGGATAGCAGCTCCTTTTAGGCCTGAGAAGGAACAACTCCGGAGTGTACAACAATTTCAGATGAAACTAATATTCAATGACTATCCCTAACTACTCGGTTGTTGACTTCTATTAGTCATTATGCTCCTGGTTTTAGCTCTGATGTGGGGATTACAGAGGAGTCAACATTTAAATCTTCGTAATCTGTGGATTTGTAGCTTCAGTATCATTACTGACCCATAGTTTTTTATGGTTTGGGAAGAGTTATTGATTTCATGTATCATGTAAAGGATTCACAATGATGATAGGGCAATTAAGATTACAATAATAGCTAGTAAATTGTTCACATTTTCTCTACCTGTGCATCTATTGTATGCATATGAGTTTAGATGTCAGTATTAGTGAAATGATATAGAGGACTAGAGAACTTATTTTAAAAATCACTATTAATGTGTGACGAAGAAAATGTAAAAGTTCTTCCATAATCGGTGATGTTGTATCTTGAGAGCCTAGATGAAATTGATATGCCTTAGTGATATAGAGGATTTTAGCCTATCATTTAACTTTGACAAAGCTACATCACTTTTTACTTTTATCTCATTTATTGAGGAAGACATAATTGTTATGGTGTTGGCTTGAAACTGGTTGAAAAGGACTTGAGTCCTTCCTTATTTTACATTTACATAGGTAGGATCTTGAAACGTAGGATATGGTGGAGGACATCCGTGTAACCATTCTAGGTTAGGAGTAGCAATTTCCACTGCTAAGACTTCTTGTTTAGACACAAATGCTTTTCAAAGTATGAAGATTATTAGCATTACTGCTGCTACTGAGATGAATGAGCCTAAAGACAAAATATTTCATGTTGTGTGTGCCTCAGGGTACTCAGACTAACGTAGTGACATCCCTGAGAGGCCACGAAAGTGCTGCAGGAAGTCATATTTACTACTACAAATATACTTGTGAAGTGAATTTTTGCTCATGCTGGGTTAACTGTATAACCTGAGAATAGTGGGAATCAGTGTAGGAAGCCTCCTATAATAGTGAAGACTGCTGCCATGGACATTAGGTCATGGAAGTGTGCTACTACATAGTATGTATCCTGGAGGACAATGTCTGGGGATGAGTTGGCTAAGATGATTCCTGTCAAACCACCTACTGTAAAAAGAAAACCTAAAGCCTAAAACTCATAATATAGTGGGAGGTCATATAGTATTCCCTCCGTGAACAGTTGCTAACCAGGGACTTCCCTGGTGACGCAGTGGTTAAGAATTCGCCTGCTAATGCAGGGGACACGGGTTCGAGCCCTTGTCTGGGAAGATTCCACATGCCGCGGAGCAAAAAGCCCGTGTGCCACAACTACTGAGCCTGCCCTCTAGAGCCCGCAAGCCACAACTACTGAAGCCCACGCGCCTAGAGGCCGTGCTCTGCAACAAGAGAAGCCACTGCAATGAAAGGGCCGCACACCGCAACGAAGAGTAGCTGCCGCTCACCGCAACCAGAGAAAGCCCATGCGCAGCAAGCAAGACCCAACTCAGCCAAAAAAAAAAAAAGAGAAGAAAAAGAAAAATTAAATAAAGAGTTGCTAATCAGCTAGATACTTTTACTCCTGTAGGGATAGAAGTAATTACGGTAGCTGATGCAAAGTATGCTCCTGAGTCCACAGCTATCCCTATGGTAAACATATGATGGGCCCACAAGAGAACTCCTAAAAAACCAGTGGACATGACTCATACTATTCCCAGATAGCTGAAAGGCAATTTTTGTCCTAAATAGTATGTAATGATATGTGAGTTTATAACAAACCCTGTTAGGCCATGAATACAGACTTCAGGGTGAGCAAAGTATCAAAAGAGGTGTTGGTATAGGATTCGGTCTCCTCCTGCAGGGTCAAAGAAAGTAATGTTTAGATTTCTATCTCTTAACAGCATGGCAATTCTGGCTGCTTGGACTGAGATTGGTAATTATAGTAATATGGCTATAGTTGGGGAAGATTAAACAAATAATGATGTTTGGTATTGGGATATGACTGCTGGTTTTGTATTAAAGACTATAGTAAAAAAAAAAAAAGACTATAGTAATAAAAGTAATAATACCAAGAATTGAGGAGACACCTGCTAAATGTAAGGAGAAAACAGTTAGGTCGACAGAGGCTCCTGCATGGGCCAGATTGCAGGCTAGAGCTGAATACACGGTCCCACTGGTACCAGAACCAGCTTCTACTATTGGTGATATGAGTAGGAGTAAGAATGATGGGGGAAGTAGTCAAAAGTTTAAATGATTTATTGGGGGAAATGCTACTTCAGGTGTCCGAGTTATTAGTGGCCCAGGTCAGTTTTCAAAGCCTGCAATCATAACGGGTACAGCTATAAAGAAAATTATTACAAGTGCAGGGACTGTTATGACAACCTTACAGATTTGGGCATCTCCAAGTAGCGGTCCAGGTCAGCATAGCTCAGCCTGGATTAATATAATTAAGGTGCTGCCTGCTACTCCAGCTCAAGCACCAAATAGTAAATATAAAATACCGATATCTTTGTGATTTGTTGAAAATAATCAGCAGTGTATGAACAGAGGTAAAATGACTGAGTTAGCATTAGACTGTAAATCTAAAGACAGAGATTGAGCCCTCTTTCTGGCAAACCCTGTGGTGAATTAACAAATTGAATTCTAACTTCCAAGAAGCAGCTTCAATTCTGCCAGTGATTATCCTGCCTTTTTTTTTTTCTTTTTTTCTTTCTCAAATGAAGGAGAAGTAGACTGAAGCCAGTTGACTAGAGGATTTGCCTGTTAACTAAAGTTTCCTGGGGTTAAAACTCATCAATCTCGTAAAGATTTGGCTTCAATACAGTGTTTGCTTTACATTCAATTGATGTAGAATAAAGTCTTGCAATCCTTATTTTTAGGAATTAAGTAAATTTCACTTGTTTAGGGTTTTGAAAGCTCTTGGTCTGAACTAACCTAAATTCCTAGTCCAGCACCGATAGAATGGGTGTTGTGTGTAGTAACCATGTGGGTATTATGATTGGTAATGATAGGAAGGTTATTTCTTTGTATGTTCAAATTGTTTTGTGTTTGTGTTGTTTAATGAAGGGAATATAGTTAGTGATGTGGAGTATGTTAGCTGCAAGTAGAAATATATGCTGAGGACTGCTATGACGGCTATTAGTGTTGGTAGAATGATGTTGTCGTTTGTGTTATCTCTTGGATAATTATTCATTTGGGTAGAAAGCCTGATAGTGATGGGCGATGTCCTAATGATACTATAATGGTGAGGAAAATGATTGTGATGGGAGGTGTTTTATCTCATGTGTGTGATAATGATACTCTTGTAGTACATGATCTGGGCATAAATAAGAAGAAGATAGTGTTGTTATGATATAAGTTAATATGTTTAGGATTGTTATAATCTGAATATACATTATAATAGCTGTTATTCATCCTATATGGGCAATTGATGAGGAGGGTGTAATATTTTCGAGGTGAGTAAGGCGATGTCTGCCTCAGCCTCCAGCTATGATTTATAATATCGCTATGATTAATAGTATATTTAGGTTAATGGATGGTGACATGTGGTATAAAACTGATAGGGGTGCAATTTTGTCATGTTGATAGCATCAGGTCTGCTGTTCATGGGATGCCTTATGTGACTTCAGGCACTCAGAAGTGAAATGGGGAAAGTCCTACTTTTGTGACAAGGGCGATTGTCATGAGGGTGGATGCTGCTGGATTAAAGATTCTTGTTATTCATTGTGCTCTTTGACCACAGTATATTAGATTAATGATATTAGCCATTATAAGTAGTATTGATGTGGTGGACTGTTTTAGGAAATATTTGTTGGATGCTTCTGTAGCTTATGGGTTCATGTTTTTTTATTAGAATGGGGATACCATTAACCAGGGTGAGCTTGTTATACAATTATATTTCCTGAGAAAATGGTCAGTAGAATGATGGTAAAAACAATGAGAGTTTGTTAGCACAGGAAGGATATACAAAAATATTTTGGGTGTATGGGCCTGAAGCTTACTTAGAGAACTTTACTATATAGCATGTGGTGTAATGTGGTAGGTAGCATGGAGAATGTAAAATTATTAGGAAGAATTCATTTTCCAGGAATAAGAGCATTGAAACCTCTATGATTTACTCTATCAAAGAAACTCTTTTGTCAGACATATTTCTTAAATTTGTGGTGGGTTGCCTGGTATGATGACAAGTAGTGAAAACTCTCATACACATAAGGTTAATGTTAGTGGTAAAAAAACTTTTCATAAGAGATGTATGCGTTGTTCATATCAAAATTGTAGGTAGGAGGCTCAAATTCATAGAAAGGAGATTGTTAGATGTGTTTTAATGATGACTTGGGCTGTATATAATTCTGGCACCTAGGGATTGTCGAATGCTCCTAAAAATAGATTGCTGTGGAAATGTTTATTATAGGGAAATTGACATATTCTCTAGGAGGGACGGGGTGAATGGGCCTGCTACATTTTCTACATTGAAGACATATACAGGTTTTGATGCTACTTCCGTTAAATCAAGTGGGGCTTCATTGGATTTCTGCTACTGCGGAGATAATCAAATTCTGGGTAGGGGTCAGGAGAAAATTAGTCATAGGTGTTCTTGTGTAATAATTACTGTTGAAAGTGAAAATGATCCATTTGTCAGTAAGACTGAGAATAGAATAACTGCTACATTACTTCATATCAGATGATTGTCTGTGCTATTGCTCCTAGAGCTCCAGTGAGTGTGTATTTTGAATGTGAAGTTCATCCAGATCTGAGGATGGAGTAAATGGCTAGGTGTGATATGGCTAATAGAAATAATATGCCTACATTTATATTAATTAGTGGATAAGATATGGGAAGAGGAATTCATGTTGTGAGAGCCAGGGTTAAGGCTAGCATTGGGGTTAAGGCTAGCAAGAGAAGCCACCGCAATGAGAAGCCCGCGCACCGCAACACAGAGTAGCCCCCGCTTGCCGCAACTAGAGAAAGCCTGCGCATAGCAACGAAGACCCAACGCAGCCAAAAACAAATTAATTAATTAATTAGTTAACTATTTTAAACAAAAGTACTATATCCTTCTGTACAGCTTCTCTGGGAAGAACAGAGAGATGGCGTAGGAGAGTGAGAAAGACCAATATTTAGTGCACATCTCTCATGCAGGTGCTCTGCTGGCTCAGATAGATTTATCCCCACTTTACAAAGGAGGAAATAATCTCAGAGAGGTTTAGTAATTTTCCCAAAGCCAAACAGCTATGGAGTGGCAGAACCAAGATCTGAACCAAGTCTGTTACCTTCAAAGCCTAAGTCCTCATCACAACAAAACTCAATTAATATTTACATTTATCGAATTACATTGCAACCTGGGGAGTTCTTGGCACAATTCGGAATAAGAGTGAGAAAGAAAGAAATAGCATTGTTCCTACCGTCAACGCAAATTTTTGGAGCAGCTGCTAGATGCCTGGCCCTTTTTGGGGTTCAGCAGTGATCAAGACAGGAAGAGTCCTGCTTTCATGAACCACGTAGTGGGGAGGAGAGACGGGTGCAACTTGGGTGAGGGATTTCACCTTGCTGGACCTCTGTTTTGTCATCTGGAAAATGGGATGGGTGTTCCTCCTTTTCTGGGATTGTCCAGCCCTCACATTCTCTGATTCCATAAGAAGCATTTGTTTTCCTGTTTCTTTAAAATTCATTCAGGCCGTGAGCTGTGATGAATGTGGTTAGCTGCTCCCCAAATCACTCTATTCCCACCCTTTTCCTGTGATCAGGTCTTTCCCGAAACATGACTCACAGTCAGTCAAGTCACAGAAACTAAGGGGCACCCAGCAGAAAAATTCCAACCCTTGCTTCCCAGGAACTCTGCGGTCTACCTGCCAGGTAAACTTAACTCACCTGGCACAAGGTGGCCATCCCTGGTTTCACATCAACATGATCTCAGGCACAAACCTCCTTGTTTTTCCATTTTGTCTTTAAGTTACTTGTTGAAACAACTGCACCAATATGACAGAGATATAAAATCAGGCATCTTCTGCCCCCAGTGCCTACTAATAAATGATTTTCTGCCACTTTAATGATAAAGATAGAACATTTCAACATTCTGCTACCCTTATTATTTGTGATTTTTGTTGATATTTCTATTGACTACATCTTTCAATATTTTAACAATGGAACATTTATTTAGGGTGTTCCAGACCCAGCCTTTAGTGGTAAAGGTTTTGTTGTTATATTTCTATTATGTTTCCTTTAAAAATCTTTATCCTATTTAAATGGATTAAGTCAATTCTATAGGCATTTATCTTATGATATTGATGAAATTGATACATAGAAGGCAGTAGTACAAGTTGATTGGACTTGAGAACCTCTATTAGCACAGTTAAGTATAAATATTATCTATATGTAAACCAAAGTACAGGCCGAGTGAGATTCTCTGACTTTTTTCCACTGTCTGCCCCTCAAGCCTGTGAGAAATGGAATAGTTCTTGCCCTATCAGTAAACAAAGGATGTCACAGTCTTCAGCACTTGCAGCCCTCCAATGTGAGCCGGCGGGCCCTGAGGCACTCAGGATATGCAAATACAGAATGCAGGCCCCAGAGAGCTGAGGTGCATATCAAAGGAAGGAATTCAGTGAGCCCAGGCAAAGAAAAGCGCCGCATTCCTCACCTTGGGAGAGCTGGTTTGCCTTAGTTAACAATCACCTTTTGATGTTCCCCATTACCTGCCCCAGTTCCCTGCCCTGTCCCCTCCCCCCGGTACTTTAGCTCAGGGAGGAAGGAGCGCAGAGGGACTCGGCTGAATAAGGGGCCTGCGCGCCTCGGGAGGAGTTTTCAGCCGCTTTCCCCGCAGTCGGGAAGAGGGGCGCTGACGCTGCAGCCGGACCCTGAGCCTCCCTTGCCCCGTTTCCCCTCAGGACGCTCAGGCCGACCCCCTCCTCACGCCCAACAGGCCTCACGAGCCAGGACGAGGGCAGGGGCGAGAGGACGGACCGAAGTTCCCGGGGACCAGACGCTGGAGGCCGCTCTTTCTGCACAGCAGCGGCGGGTGGCAGCGAACCCCTGCCCCTCAGAAGCTGGTCTTGTGCTGCCGCCCGGGCACCGGACCAGGCGGAGGGTCGGCGCCCACTTACCCGGCCCGCCGTCCCCGCGACTGTCATGGCTTCGGCCGCCGGGGCACCTCCAGAGCCGGCAGCCTCAGTGAGGTCGCCCTCCCCTCGGGCTCCGGGGCAGTTCCGTGAAGGCGGAGGGAAGAGACCCCGCCTGAGCCGGGAGTTCCAGCTCAGGAAACGCGGGTTCTGTTCAGCGCGCAGTGGGTGGGACCGCTCTGCCCCGAGGCCTTCCGGGAGGGAGCGGGGCGGCGGGGGAGGGAGCCGCCAGGAGCGCAGGGCCCCGTCGCGGGTCCTAGAGGGGCGGCCCGCCCTGGGGGCCACGCCCACTGTGGCCAAGCCCAGGCCTTTTTACTGGAATCCAAATTTCCATGGATTCTTTGGCCTTAAGGTATATTAAAAGGGTGTTTCATGTTTGGTAATTGCAATCATTGCTGCTTTTGTTGTGGTCATCCATGTACAATGCTTGGTGTCAGTCTATTTATCTCTTGTAAAAATAAAATACAGTGTGTGTGTGTGTGTGTGTGTGTGTGTGTGTGAAAAATAAACAAAATAAATAAAAAAAAAAGAAATAAGGTAGAGAAAGTTACTTTGTAAAAAAAAATTATATTTATATATATGTATGTATTAGTGGATAATTGAAGACACTCTTCTAAATTAAAACCTTCTCTTAACTTGCTGTTTTCTTCTTGGGTCATATTATAAACTCTTCCCGTGGCCACATGGCATGTGTACGTTTAATTTCAGGGACTGCTGACATTCCAGGATGTGGCCATAGATTTCTGTCAAGAGGAGTGAGAATGCCTGGACCAAGATCAATGGGAATTGTATAGGGATGTGATTTTAGAGAAGTATAGGAACCTGATCTCCTTGGGTGAGGATACCTTCCTTCCAGAATTCCTTATCCAACCACAGGGTTTGGAGTCCTTCATTTGTAGAATGTCTCCTGGAATCTTCTGCTTCCTACAATAGGGTTTCAGATTGCAACGTTTCAGGAAAGATTGGGAGTTTGTGGGTATAATTTTTCTTATTCTTTTGAAATTGCAGCCTCCCTTTTAATATACTTTGTAACTGCTTGGGATGTGTCTATATGAACTGTGTACTATATGCTTCTGTTATAGTCCTTACAATATTTATTGCCTTATTTTCTCTAACAATTTTCCATGGATTCTTTGGGCTTAAGGTATATTAAAAGGGAGACTGTGAACCTGGGACTTCCCCGGTGATGCAGTGATTAAGAATTCGCCTGCCAAAGCAGGGGACCCGGTTCGATCCCCGGTTCGGGAAGATCTCACGTGCCACGGAACAACTAAGCCAGTGGTCCACAACTACTGAGTCTGCACGCCACAACTACTGAAGCCGGTGTGTCTTGAGCCCGTGTGCCATTTATTTTTTGGAGAATAAAACCACTTCTGAGTGATTAAAATTTAGGCCAGCTAGTCAAAATGCTTTATCACCTGTTCTTCTAAAACACTGGTCAATGGAACAAGTTTTACTAGGGATAACAGTGTAATTGTATTCTGGAGTTCATATGGGCAATATGGTTTATGACCTTGATGCTGGATCACGACATTTCAACGGTATAACTGCTATTAATTGTCTGTTTGTTCAACGATTAGAGTCTCACGTGACCTGAGTTCAGACTGGAGTCATCCTGGTTGGTTTCTGTCTATAGCAGATTTCTTCCAGTATCAAAGGACAAGAGCAATACGGCTTCCTTTACAAAATGTCTTCAACCTAAATGATGATATAATCTACATTCAAATAATTTATACATACCCTACTGTAGAACAGGGTTCGTTACGCTGGCAGAGCCCGGTAATTATGTAAAAATGAAACTTTTTCTGCACTGGTTCAAGTCCTCTTCCTAAGAATATGTTTATAATCAACATTCTTTCACAAATTACCCAATTTAATTCACCATAGCATTCCTCATATTAACTAAATGGAAAATCCTAGGCTATATACAAATCCAGAAAGGGCCAAAAATCATCAGCCCCCATGGATGATTACAACCCATTGCTGAGGCATTCAAATTACTTATTAAAGAACCACTATGTCCATCAACATCATCAATTTATATATTATTGCCCCAATGCTAGCCTTAACCCTGGCTCTCACAACATGAATTCCACTTCCCATATCTCATCCACTAATTAGTATAAATGTAGGCATATTATTTCTATTAGCCATATCACACCTAGCCATTTAGTCCATCCTCAGATCTGGATGAACTTCACATTCAAAATACTCCCTCACTGGAGCTCCAGGAACAATAGCACAGACGATCATCTCATATGAAGTAATGTAGCAGTTATTCTATTCTCAGTCTTACTGGTAAATGGATCATTTACACTTTCAACAGTAATTATTACACAAGAACACCTATGACTAATTTTCTCCTGACCCCTACCCAGAATTTGATTATCTCCGCAGTAGCAGAAATCCAGTGAAGCCCCACTTGATTTAACAGACGTAGAATCAAAACCTGTACATGTCTTCAATGTAGAAAATGTAGCAGGCCCATTCACCCCGTCCTTCCTAGAGAATATATCAATTTCCCTATAATAAACATTTCCACAGCAATCTATTTTTAGGAGCATTCGACAATCCCTAGGTGCCAGAATTATAGATTCTTTCATCTTGTAAATATAGTTTTCTTTAAAAAATAATTTTTATAGTTTTACTACCTTTAAACAAAATGTACTCCATTGCTGTGGAATATTCCTTCATAGGAGCGTGCATGGTTCATTTCTGCATCCGTCTGTGATGGCCTTCAGGTTCCTTCAGGTTTGGCTCCTGTGGCTGCAAGTCCATGTCGGTGTGTCCTGGTGCAGGGCTGGTGGGTTTGTGTTCAACTGGGAGGAGCACTGTGGGTCTCTGTGCACGGACTTCGCTATCTGAGGCCCGATTGCTTCAGAAGTGGTTGCATCCTCCCGTTGCGTACCAGGCTTTCCATTGCTCCACATCCTGCTGATATTT
The DNA here is from genome assembly GCF_965194825.1 of Balaenoptera physalus. NCBI lineage: Eukaryota > Metazoa > Chordata > Mammalia > Artiodactyla > Balaenopteridae > Balaenoptera > Balaenoptera physalus. Next base: position 103,017 of record NW_028125191.1, read on the forward strand.
GATACTATGTCTTTCATGTCTGCCATTCTGGTAGGTGTATGCACAGTATTTTGCTTATGGCTTTAATCCCTCTGTTGTTAGTGAAGTTGTACATTTTGTGGTATTCATGGACTATTTCCTGTTGTTTTTTGAAAAGTTTTAAAAATTGTGGTCTGGTACACATAACATAAAATGTATTATCTTAACCATTTTTAAGTGCACATTTCAGGGTCAGGAAGTAATTCACACTGTTGTGCAAACCTGACCACCATCATCCTCCAGAACTTTTTCATCTTGCAAAATTGAAACAGTCCCCATTAAACACTCACTCCCCATTGTCCCTCCCTCAGCCTCTGGCCCTCAACATCCTACTTTATGTCTCTATATTTCCGACTGCTCTAGGGGCCTTGTATGAGTGGATCAAGCACTGTTTGTTTTTTTGTGTCTAGCTTACATCACTGAGCATAATGCCCTCAAGGTTCATCCCTGCTGCATCCTGTGTCAGAACTGATTTCCTTTTTAGGCTGAATAGCATTCCCTTGTATTGATGGACCGTGTTTTTCTTCTCCATTCATCCATTAGTGGACACATGTAATATCTACATTCATTTCTACTGTCATAATATTTGTGGAATAAAATCAGAAAGTCCTATGAATCAAAGGTCATTTGCCGTTATCTTTTTTCTTAAACTTTTTGTTGTGGAAAACATCAAGGCTAAGAAAAGGGGAAAATACATGTCAGCTTCACTTGTGTTCAGGAATTAATGCTTTACGGATTCACTTTATTCCCTGTGTGTGTGCTATGCGTGTGCATGTGCCTGTTTGCATACATATGCTGTGCATGTGCATAGGTATGTGCACTTGCACACATTAGTGTGTGCATGGGCATATGGGTGCATGTGTGTTCACATGCTAGTGTGTGAATATATTTGTGCTGTGCACGTGCATATGTTTGTGTGTGTGCTGTGCCTGCCTGTGCGCACACCTGTGTGTTTGCTGGAACCACTTGCAAGTTGGCTGCAGACTGAATTGTGCCCCAGATATATCCGCACGCAGCTGCTCTAACAATCCTGCGTAGCCACGTAAAGGTCACAGATCTCAGGGATTTAAATGGATGGAGCAGGATATCCTGACACAGAGTTTGTCTTCCAATGACTGTCACTGTCTCAGTAACATCCTTCACACCTTCTTTAAGCCCCATTCAGGGTCCAGTTTAGACTCCCATTACATTCAGTCACCTGTCCCATGTCCCCTAAAGCAACAATATCACCGCTGGAGAGCCCGGCCAAGGCTGGGGGTGTCCCTCCTGTTGGCCTGGCCTCCAGGCCTTGCTCTTGGCTCCTGTTTTCTCATATCTCAGCCTGGCCCCGACTTGGATCGGGCCGCCACCTCTTTCCTCACAGGGTCCCATCGCCCAATCAAGGGGGTTCATTCTCCCCAAACACAGCATCAGGAGTCGGGGGCTGACAGTCCCCACTGGGTCTCCTTCATGTGAGACCCTGTTCTGTTGAAAGAGCAGGCACCCTGCCCTCGGGGGTGGGGGACTGGGGGGCGACATGCGGCCCACGATGGGCAGGCGGGTCTCCGGGTGGGGCGAGCCAGTGTGCAAGGAGTTCCGCGGTGGGTTCTCCTCTCCAACGGCTTCTGTGCCCCTACCTCTCCCCGTGCCTCCCCTCGAAGACAGCGCGGTGCCCGGGTTGGGAACCATGGGAGCCGTCAGCCACCGCCCCCTCTACACACACACACACACGCACACGCACACGCACAGGCACACGCTGCAGGGAAGCAGGACCTGAGTGCAGGGCTCTCAGAGGCCCTGAGCGCCCCGCCCGGAATCGGCCAGCCAAATGGACAGACCGGATCTCCCGGCCCGGACCATGCAGGACTCTCCTGACCTGGCTTCCAGTGTGGCCGCCTCCTTCTGGAAGCCTGGGAGGCTGGAATCAGGCCACTTCTTGTGTGTCCTGGCAGCAGACTGGGCTGCACTCTAAGAAGTTCGTGGCTCGCCCGTGGATCCTGACCATCAGGTGGCCAGAGAAATTGGGAACATTTCTGTTTTGCCTGTTGAAATGTTTAATGACAAAGATTTTGTTCAGTTTCCTGATGTGGGTGTCCAAAGATGAGAGACCCATGTGTGTGATCTGTACCCCCTATGAGATCAGCCCTAAGCTAGTTTAAACATGATCAAGTTGTGTCTACATGGTAGATTTAGACCTCTGCATGTCCTGTCTACTGATTATGTTTAGAGCTGACCATGTGTTGTCTATAATAAGATTTAGAACTGACCATGTTCTGTGTACGCTAGGACTATGGGGACCTGGGTAGAGACCCGGCCTGGCCTCAGTACTGGGAAGCTCCGTGCCTGCATCTGAATGTCTGTGCTTAGATGTCTGGGGTCTGGAGCTGAGGTGGGCTTGTCTACGTAACAGCCTCTCTTCTGAGTGTGGTGACCTGGTCCTCCCAAGGGTCAGTGCTATGGTCGGGGCCTTAGTCTTAATCCCTGCAAGGTTCACCTTCCCTGGGGCTCATGGAGAATCCTCAGGAGGACTACCTGGCAATAATTCCAATTTACCAGCACGTGCATGGTGCATAGGGAAGCAGGTTTAGCTGATGAATTGATTGCAGGGCACGCAGATCGGGCAAAAGGCCGATGGGTGACAGCTGAGGCTGCTGCTGAGCTCTCCCTCCAGTCTACCGTCCCTACTCAGCAGAGTCCAGAGCTGCCCCTCGGCTTTCAGCCCTGCTGTCCTGTGCGTTTCCTCAACATGTAAGTGAGGCGAGAAAGGACTGAGCATGGCAGCACCAGGGTCGTGTGTTCAACTCTATTATGAAAGCTGTAAAAACAGTTAAAATCACACAGAACCAAAGTGAGAAGAGGAGGACTCCTCTGGGACAAGTGTGGGGAAAGGAGACCCACCTGACACTTTTTCCCATCCCAGGAGGTCCCAGGGACCCAGCTTGTTTCCACATTGGGGGAGCCCCCTGCAGAGCCATGGTGTCCTGACAAAGGGGACGTGTGACCCCAGGTGCAGGGTTTGGGGAGGTGAGGTCACCCTGGGACTGTGGACATGTGACCCAGGTGGAGGGGTCTGGGGAGGTGGGTCACCCTGGTGAGTGTGGATGTGTGGCCCCAGGTATAGGGTGCGGGGACTGTGTGGGTCTCACCATACCTGCATGAGTCAGGATCACATGGATGGTGAGACCGCATATGCGCTCTTTGCCTGCAGTGTGTCCTGTCCCCTTTGAGATTTCCAACCTCTGCATTAAGGGTGTTGTCCTGATTAACCTGTGGTTCCTTTTCTTCTCTTCATCTTGTCACAATCATATGAGGTCAGGCATGTTTGAGTGGGTTGCTGCTCTGTGTTCCGGTGAGTGACAACACTTGGTGGTATCATACTAATACTATAGCATATCATATGTCTAATCTATGGGGGTCACCACTGCCTGGGTCCCCCTGGACAGAGGTCAGGTGAGCACAGACTAGGCCCCCCAAAGAATGGTCTCCCACGTGCTCTGTGAGGGTACCGTGATGGCCCCTAAGGTAGGGGACTGTGTCTGGGCCTCCGACATTTGTGATGAAGGGGAGTCGAAATGGAATCTCAGTTAACAGGACATTATTTTAAGAATTTATTTTAAGTGAAATAAAACACACGTCACATACCCTTTACCATCATCACCATTTAAAGTGCACGTTTCTGAGGCATCAGATAGATTCACTTTCTCGTGGAGCCATCACCACCATCCCTAGAACTATTCATCTTGCAAAACCAAAATTCCACAACCATGAAAGTCTCATTCCCCATTCCCTCCCACTGCCCCTGGCACCGATATCCACTTCAGTCCCTGAGTTGTCGACCCCAGGGCACCCACTGGAGTGGAATCCTGCAGTGTTTGCTGACGGGTCATTTTGGAAGAGCTGACTTTCAGTCTGAAGCTCTGCCTGTTCGCATCTGAAGAATCTGCATTTAAGGAGAGGGTGTATGAGGAAGGGGGTGTATGCGGGACAAAGGTGTCCGGGGTGCAGGTGAGCCAGGACCTGACCAGCTGCCTTTTGGGTCCTCTGGTCCCATCTCTTGGTCTGTGCCTCATCTGCATCATCACTGTCCCCGCTGGCACCCCTGGGGTGTTGTTGTCTGAGTGAGAGTCCCCTGGTGCCCCTGCTCTCCTCCCCTCCTCCTGCTGGTTGGGGAGGGAACTGCTTGCTGTGTGGTCTCTACTCCTGAGGCATGAAGGACCCTGTAGCATGGACCTGCAGAGTGTGGGGTGTGGTGCCAAGAGCATGGGGCCCACATAGGACACGACATCGGGGCGTGACAAGTGCTAGGGCTGCCTCATCACTGACAGGGAATGTTGCCCAGATCCTGCTCCAGAGGGCGTGGTGGGTGGCCTGGGACCCTAGAGGCCCCATTCCTATACTGGAGCTTGGAGAGTGCATCCCCACGGGCTGCAGATTCACCCCATATCTCAGCCATATCCCTCTGTCCTGTCTTTGAACTCAGGAAAACGAGCTCTCTTGTCCACAACATAGGCCTGGTCCTGTTGATATTAGGATTCTTTAAGTTAGGCGTCCTGGGATAGCAGCTCCTTTTAGGCCTGAGAAGGAACAACTCCGGAGTGTACAACAATTTCAGATGAAACTAATATTCAATGACTATCCCTAACTACTCGGTTGTTGACTTCTATTAGTCATTATGCTCCTGGTTTTAGCTCTGATGTGGGGATTACAGAGGAGTCAACATTTAAATCTTCGTAATCTGTGGATTTGTAGCTTCAGTATCATTACTGACCCATAGTTTTTTATGGTTTGGGAAGAGTTATTGATTTCATGTATCATGTAAAGGATTCACAATGATGATAGGGCAATTAAGATTACAATAATAGCTAGTAAATTGTTCACATTTTCTCTACCTGTGCATCTATTGTATGCATATGAGTTTAGATGTCAGTATTAGTGAAATGATATAGAGGACTAGAGAACTTATTTTAAAAATCACTATTAATGTGTGACGAAGAAAATGTAAAAGTTCTTCCATAATCGGTGATGTTGTATCTTGAGAGCCTAGATGAAATTGATATGCCTTAGTGATATAGAGGATTTTAGCCTATCATTTAACTTTGACAAAGCTACATCACTTTTTACTTTTATCTCATTTATTGAGGAAGACATAATTGTTATGGTGTTGGCTTGAAACTGGTTGAAAAGGACTTGAGTCCTTCCTTATTTTACATTTACATAGGTAGGATCTTGAAACGTAGGATATGGTGGAGGACATCCGTGTAACCATTCTAGGTTAGGAGTAGCAATTTCCACTGCTAAGACTTCTTGTTTAGACACAAATGCTTTTCAAAGTATGAAGATTATTAGCATTACTGCTGCTACTGAGATGAATGAGCCTAAAGACAAAATATTTCATGTTGTGTGTGCCTCAGGGTACTCAGACTAACGTAGTGACATCCCTGAGAGGCCACGAAAGTGCTGCAGGAAGTCATATTTACTACTACAAATATACTTGTGAAGTGAATTTTTGCTCATGCTGGGTTAACTGTATAACCTGAGAATAGTGGGAATCAGTGTAGGAAGCCTCCTATAATAGTGAAGACTGCTGCCATGGACATTAGGTCATGGAAGTGTGCTACTACATAGTATGTATCCTGGAGGACAATGTCTGGGGATGAGTTGGCTAAGATGATTCCTGTCAAACCACCTACTGTAAAAAGAAAACCTAAAGCCTAAAACTCATAATATAGTGGGAGGTCATATAGTATTCCCTCCGTGAACAGTTGCTAACCAGGGACTTCCCTGGTGACGCAGTGGTTAAGAATTCGCCTGCTAATGCAGGGGACACGGGTTCGAGCCCTTGTCTGGGAAGATTCCACATGCCGCGGAGCAAAAAGCCCGTGTGCCACAACTACTGAGCCTGCCCTCTAGAGCCCGCAAGCCACAACTACTGAAGCCCACGCGCCTAGAGGCCGTGCTCTGCAACAAGAGAAGCCACTGCAATGAAAGGGCCGCACACCGCAACGAAGAGTAGCTGCCGCTCACCGCAACCAGAGAAAGCCCATGCGCAGCAAGCAAGACCCAACTCAGCCAAAAAAAAAAAAAGAGAAGAAAAAGAAAAATTAAATAAAGAGTTGCTAATCAGCTAGATACTTTTACTCCTGTAGGGATAGAAGTAATTACGGTAGCTGATGCAAAGTATGCTCCTGAGTCCACAGCTATCCCTATGGTAAACATATGATGGGCCCACAAGAGAACTCCTAAAAAACCAGTGGACATGACTCATACTATTCCCAGATAGCTGAAAGGCAATTTTTGTCCTAAATAGTATGTAATGATATGTGAGTTTATAACAAACCCTGTTAGGCCATGAATACAGACTTCAGGGTGAGCAAAGTATCAAAAGAGGTGTTGGTATAGGATTCGGTCTCCTCCTGCAGGGTCAAAGAAAGTAATGTTTAGATTTCTATCTCTTAACAGCATGGCAATTCTGGCTGCTTGGACTGAGATTGGTAATTATAGTAATATGGCTATAGTTGGGGAAGATTAAACAAATAATGATGTTTGGTATTGGGATATGACTGCTGGTTTTGTATTAAAGACTATAGTAAAAAAAAAAAAAAGACTATAGTAATAAAAGTAATAATACCAAGAATTGAGGAGACACCTGCTAAATGTAAGGAGAAAACAGTTAGGTCGACAGAGGCTCCTGCATGGGCCAGATTGCAGGCTAGAGCTGAATACACGGTCCCACTGGTACCAGAACCAGCTTCTACTATTGGTGATATGAGTAGGAGTAAGAATGATGGGGGAAGTAGTCAAAAGTTTAAATGATTTATTGGGGGAAATGCTACTTCAGGTGTCCGAGTTATTAGTGGCCCAGGTCAGTTTTCAAAGCCTGCAATCATAACGGGTACAGCTATAAAGAAAATTATTACAAGTGCAGGGACTGTTATGACAACCTTACAGATTTGGGCATCTCCAAGTAGCGGTCCAGGTCAGCATAGCTCAGCCTGGATTAATATAATTAAGGTGCTGCCTGCTACTCCAGCTCAAGCACCAAATAGTAAATATAAAATACCGATATCTTTGTGATTTGTTGAAAATAATCAGCAGTGTATGAACAGAGGTAAAATGACTGAGTTAGCATTAGACTGTAAATCTAAAGACAGAGATTGAGCCCTCTTTCTGGCAAACCCTGTGGTGAATTAACAAATTGAATTCTAACTTCCAAGAAGCAGCTTCAATTCTGCCAGTGATTATCCTGCCTTTTTTTTTTTCTTTTTTTCTTTCTCAAATGAAGGAGAAGTAGACTGAAGCCAGTTGACTAGAGGATTTGCCTGTTAACTAAAGTTTCCTGGGGTTAAAACTCATCAATCTCGTAAAGATTTGGCTTCAATACAGTGTTTGCTTTACATTCAATTGATGTAGAATAAAGTCTTGCAATCCTTATTTTTAGGAATTAAGTAAATTTCACTTGTTTAGGGTTTTGAAAGCTCTTGGTCTGAACTAACCTAAATTCCTAGTCCAGCACCGATAGAATGGGTGTTGTGTGTAGTAACCATGTGGGTATTATGATTGGTAATGATAGGAAGGTTATTTCTTTGTATGTTCAAATTGTTTTGTGTTTGTGTTGTTTAATGAAGGGAATATAGTTAGTGATGTGGAGTATGTTAGCTGCAAGTAGAAATATATGCTGAGGACTGCTATGACGGCTATTAGTGTTGGTAGAATGATGTTGTCGTTTGTGTTATCTCTTGGATAATTATTCATTTGGGTAGAAAGCCTGATAGTGATGGGCGATGTCCTAATGATACTATAATGGTGAGGAAAATGATTGTGATGGGAGGTGTTTTATCTCATGTGTGTGATAATGATACTCTTGTAGTACATGATCTGGGCATAAATAAGAAGAAGATAGTGTTGTTATGATATAAGTTAATATGTTTAGGATTGTTATAATCTGAATATACATTATAATAGCTGTTATTCATCCTATATGGGCAATTGATGAGGAGGGTGTAATATTTTCGAGGTGAGTAAGGCGATGTCTGCCTCAGCCTCCAGCTATGATTTATAATATCGCTATGATTAATAGTATATTTAGGTTAATGGATGGTGACATGTGGTATAAAACTGATAGGGGTGCAATTTTGTCATGTTGATAGCATCAGGTCTGCTGTTCATGGGATGCCTTATGTGACTTCAGGCACTCAGAAGTGAAATGGGGAAAGTCCTACTTTTGTGACAAGGGCGATTGTCATGAGGGTGGATGCTGCTGGATTAAAGATTCTTGTTATTCATTGTGCTCTTTGACCACAGTATATTAGATTAATGATATTAGCCATTATAAGTAGTATTGATGTGGTGGACTGTTTTAGGAAATATTTGTTGGATGCTTCTGTAGCTTATGGGTTCATGTTTTTTTATTAGAATGGGGATACCATTAACCAGGGTGAGCTTGTTATACAATTATATTTCCTGAGAAAATGGTCAGTAGAATGATGGTAAAAACAATGAGAGTTTGTTAGCACAGGAAGGATATACAAAAATATTTTGGGTGTATGGGCCTGAAGCTTACTTAGAGAACTTTACTATATAGCATGTGGTGTAATGTGGTAGGTAGCATGGAGAATGTAAAATTATTAGGAAGAATTCATTTTCCAGGAATAAGAGCATTGAAACCTCTATGATTTACTCTATCAAAGAAACTCTTTTGTCAGACATATTTCTTAAATTTGTGGTGGGTTGCCTGGTATGATGACAAGTAGTGAAAACTCTCATACACATAAGGTTAATGTTAGTGGTAAAAAAACTTTTCATAAGAGATGTATGCGTTGTTCATATCAAAATTGTAGGTAGGAGGCTCAAATTCATAGAAAGGAGATTGTTAGATGTGTTTTAATGATGACTTGGGCTGTATATAATTCTGGCACCTAGGGATTGTCGAATGCTCCTAAAAATAGATTGCTGTGGAAATGTTTATTATAGGGAAATTGACATATTCTCTAGGAGGGACGGGGTGAATGGGCCTGCTACATTTTCTACATTGAAGACATATACAGGTTTTGATGCTACTTCCGTTAAATCAAGTGGGGCTTCATTGGATTTCTGCTACTGCGGAGATAATCAAATTCTGGGTAGGGGTTAGGAGAAAATTAGTCATAGGTGTTCTTGTGTAATAATTACTGTTGAAAGTGAAAATGATCCATTTGTCAGTAAGACTGAGAATAGAATAACTGCTACATTACTTCATATCAGATGATTGTCTGTGCTATTGCTCCTAGAGCTCCAGTGAGTGTGTATTTTGAATGTGAAGTTCATCCAGATCTGAGGATGGAGTAAATGGCTAGGTGTGATATGGCTAATAGAAATAATATGCCTACATTTATATTAATTAGTGGATAAGATATGGGAAGAGGAATTCATGTTGTGAGAGCCAGGGTTAAGGCTAGCATTGGGGTTAAGGCTAGCAAGAGAAGCCACCGCAATGAGAAGCCCGCGCACCGCAACACAGAGTAGCCCCCGCTTGCCGCAACTAGAGAAAGCCTGCGCATAGCAACGAAGACCCAACGCAGCCAAAAACAAATTAATTAATTAATTAGTTAACTATTTTAAACAAAAGTACTATATCCTTCTGTACAGCTTCTCTGGGAAGAACAGAGAGATGGCGTAGGAGAGTGAGAAAGACCAATATTTAGTGCACATCTCTCATGCAGGTGCTCTGCTGGCTCAGATAGATTTATCCCCACTTTACAAAGGAGGAAATAATCTCAGAGAGGTTTAGTAATTTTCCCAAAGCCAAACAGCTATGGAGTGGCAGAACCAAGATCTGAACCAAGTCTGTTACCTTCAAAGCCTAAGTCCTCATCACAACAAAACTCAATTAATATTTACATTTATCGAATTACATTGCAACCTGGGGAGTTCTTGGCACAATTCGGAATAAGAGTGAGAAAGAAAGAAATAGCATTGTTCCTACCGTCAACGCAAATTTTTGGAGCAGCTGCTAGATGCCTGGCCCTTTTTGGGGTTCAGCAGTGATCAAGACAGGAAGAGTCCTGCTTTCATGAACCACGTAGTGGGGAGGAGAGACGGGTGCAACTTGGGTGAGGGATTTCACCTTGCTGGACCTCTGTTTTGTCATCTGGAAAATGGGATGGGTGTTCCTCCTTTTCTGGGATTGTCCAGCCCTCACATTCTCTGATTCCATAAGAAGCATTTGTTTTCCTGTTTCTTTAAAATTCATTCAGGCCGTGAGCTGTGATGAATGTGGTTAGCTGCTCCCCAAATCACTCTATTCCCACCCTTTTCCTGTGATCAGGTCTTTCCCGAAACATGACTCACAGTCAGTCAAGTCACAGAAACTAAGGGGCACCCAGCAGAAAAATTCCAACCCTTGCTTCCCAGGAACTCTGCGGTCTACCTGCCAGGTAAACTTAACTCACCTGGCACAAGGTGGCCATCCCTGGTTTCACATCAACATGATCTCAGGCACAAACCTCCTTGTTTTTCCATTTTGTCTTTAAGTTACTTGTTGAAACAACTGCACCAATATGACACAGATATAAAATCAGGCATCTTCTGCCCCCAGTGCCTACTAATAAATGATTTTCTGCCACTTTAATGATAAAGATAGAACATTTCAACATTCTGCTACCCTTATTATTTGTGATTTTTGTTGATATTTCTATTGACTACATCTTTCAATATTTTAACAATGGAACATTTATTTAGGGTGTTCCAGACCCAGCCTTTAGTGGTAAAGGTTTTGTTGTTATATTTCTATTATGTTTCCTTTAAAAATCTTTATCCTATTTAAATGGATTAAGTCAATTCTATAGGCATTTATCTTATGATATTGATGAAATTGATACATAGAAGGCAGTAGTACAAGTTGATTGGACTTGAGAACCTCTATTAGCACAGTTAAGTATAAATATTATCTATATGTAAACCAAAGTACAGGCCGAGTGAGATTCTCTGACTTTTTTCCACTGTCTGCCCCTCAAGCCTGTGAGAAATGGAATAGTTCTTGCCCTATCAGTAAACAAAGGATGTCACAGTCTTCAGCACTTGCAGCCCTCCAATGTGAGCCGGCGGGCCCTGAGGCACTCAGGATATGCAAATACAGAATGCAGGCCCCAGAGAGCTGAGGTGCATATCAAAGGAAGGAATTCAGTGAGCCCAGGCAAAGAAAAGCGCCGCATTCCTCACCTTGGGAGAGCTGGTTTGCCTTAGTTAACAATCACCTTTTGATGTTCCCCATTACCTGCCCCAGTTCCCTGCCCTGTCCCCTCCCCCCGGTACTTTAGCTCAGGGAGGAAGGAGCGCAGAGGGACTCGGCTGAATAAGGGGCCTGCGCGCCTCGGGAGGAGTTTTCAGCCGCTTTCCCCGCAGTCGGGAAGAGGGGCGCTGACGCTGCAGCCGGACCCTGAGCCTCCCTTGCCCCGTTTCCCCTCAGGACGCTCAGGCCGACCCCCTCCTCACGCCCAACAGGCCTCACGAGCCAGGACGAGGGCAGGGGCGAGAGGACGGACCGAAGTTCCCGGGGACCAGACGCTGGAGGCCGCTCTTTCTGCACAGCAGCGGCGGGTGGCAGCGAACCCCTGCCCCTCAGAAGCTGGTCTTGTGCTGCCGCCCGGGCACCGGACCAGGCGGAGGGTCGGCGCCCACTTACCCGGCCCGCCGTCCCCGCGACTGTCATGGCTTCGGCCGCCGGGGCACCTCCAGAGCCGGCAGCCTCAGTGAGGTCGCCCTCCCCTCGGGCTCCGGGGCAGTTCCGTGAAGGCGGAGGGAAGAGACCCCGCCTGAGCCGGGAGTTCCAGCTCAGGAAACGCGGGTTCTGTTCAGCGCGCAGTGGGTGGGACCGCTCTGCCCCGAGGCCTTCCGGGAGGGAGCGGGGCGGCGGGGGAGGGAGCCGCCAGGAGCGCAGGGCCCCGTCGCGGGTCCTAGAGGGGCGGCCCGCCCTGGGGGCCACGCCCACTGTGGCCAAGCCCAGGCCTTTTTACTGGAATCCAAATTTCCATGGATTCTTTGGCCTTAAGGTGTATTAAAAGGGTGTTTCATGTTTGGTAATTGCAATCATTGCTGCTTTTGTTGTGGTCATCCATGTACAATGCTTGGTGTCAGTCTATTTATCTCTTGTAAAAATAAAATACAGTGTGTGTGTGTGTGTGTGTGTGTGTGTGTGTGTGAAAAATAAACAAAATAAATAAAAAAAAAAGAAATAAGGTAGAGAAAGTTACTTTGTAAAAAAAAATTATATTTATATATATGTATGTATTAGTGGATAATTGAAGACACTCTTCTAAATTAAAACCTTCTCTTAACTTGCTGTTTTCTTCTTGGGTCATATTATAAACTCTTCCCGTGGCCACATGGCATGTGTACGTTTAATTTCAGGGACTGCTGACATTCCAGGATGTGGCCATAGATTTCTGTCAAGAGGAGTGAGAATGCCTGGACCAAGATCAATGGGAATTGTATAGGGATGTGATTTTAGAGAAGTATAGGAACCTGATCTCCTTGGGTGAGGATACCTTCCTTCCAGAATTCCTTATCCAACCACAGGGTTTGGAGTCCTTCATTTGTAGAATGTCTCCTGGAATCTTCTGCTTCCTACAATAGGGTTTCAGATTGCAACGTTTCAGGAAAGATTGGGAGTTTGTGGGTATAATTTTTCTTATTCTTTTGAAATTGCAGCCTCCCTTTTAATATACTTTGTAACTGCTTGGGATGTGTCTATATGAACTGTGTACTATATGCTTCTGTTATAGTCCTTACAATATTTATTGCCTTATTTTCTCTAACAATTTTCCATGGATTCTTTGGGCTTAAGGTATATTAAAAGGGAGACTGTGAACCTGGGACTTCCCCGGTGATGCAGTGATTAAGAATTCGCCTGCCAAAGCAGGGGACCCGGTTCGATCCCCGGTTCGGGAAGATCTCACGTGCCACGGAACAACTAAGCCAGTGGTCCACAACTACTGAGTCTGCACGCCACAACTACTGAAGCCGGTGTGTCTTGAGCCCGTGTGCCATTTATTTTTTGGAGAATAAAACCACTTCTGAGTGATTAAAATTTAGGCCAGCTAGTCAAAATGCTTTATCACCTGTTCTTCTAAAACACTGGTCAATGGAACAAGTTTTACTAGGGATAACAGTGTAATTGTATTCTGGAGTTCATATGGGCAATATGGTTTATGACCTTGATGCTGGATCACGACATTTCAACGGTATAACTGCTATTAATTGTCTGTTTGTTCAACGATTAGAGTCTCACGTGACCTGAGTTCAGACTGGAGTCATCCTGGTTGGTTTCTGTCTATAGCAGATTTCTTCCAGTATCAAAGGACAAGAGCAATACGGCTTCCTTTACAAAATGTCTTCAACCTAAATGATGATATAATCTACATTCAAATAATTTATACATACCCTACTGTAGAACAGGGTTCGTTACGCTGGCAGAGCCCGGTAATTATGTAAAAATGAAACTTTTTCTGCACTGGTTCAAGTCCTCTTCCTAAGAATATGTTTATAATCAACATTCTTTCACAAATTACCCAATTTAATTCACCATAGCATTCCTCATATTAACTAAATGGAAAATCCTAGGCTATATACAAATCCAGAAAGGGCCAAAAATCATCAGCCCCCATGGATGATTACAACCCATTGCTGAGGCATTCAAATTACTTATTAAAGAACCACTATGTCCATCAACATCATCAATTTATATATTATTGCCCCAATGCTAGCCTTAACACTGGCTCTCACAACATGAATTCCACTTCCCATATCTCATCCACTAATTAGTATAAATGTAGGCATATTATTTCTATTAGCCATATCACACCTAGCCATTTAGTCCATCCTCAGATCTGGATGAACTTCACATTCAAAATACTCCCTCACTGGAGCTCCAGGAACAATAGCACAGACGATCATCTCATATGAAGTAATGTAGCAGTTATTCTATTCTCAGTCTTACTGGTAAATGGATCATTTACACTTTCAACAGTAATTATTACACAAGAACACCTATGACTAATTTTCTCCTGACCCCTACCCAGAATTTGATTATCTCCGCAGTAGCAGAAATCCAGTGAAGCCCCACTTGATTTAACAGACGTAGAATCAAAACCTGTACATGTCTTCAATGTAGAAAATGTAGCAGGCCCATTCACCCCGTCCTTCCTAGAGAATATATCAATTTCCCTATAATAAACATTTCCACAGCAATCTATTTTTAGGAGCATTCGACAATCCCTAGGTGCCAGAATTATAGATTCTTTCATCTTGTAAATATAGTTTTCTTTAAAAAATAATTTTTATAGTTTTACTACCTTTAAACAAAATGTACTCCATTGCTGTGGAATATTCCTTCATAGGAGCGTGCATGGTTCATTTCTGCATCCGTCTGTGATGGCCTTCAGGTTCCTTCAGGTTTGGCTCCTGTGGCTGCAAGTCCATGTCGGTGTGTCCTGGTGCAGGGCTGGTGGGTTTGTGTTCAACTGGGAGGAGCACTGTGGGTCTCTGTGCACGGACTTCGCTATCTGAGGCCCGATTGCTTCAGAAGTGGTTGCATCCTCCCGTTGCGTACCAGGCTTTCCATTGCTCCACATCCTGCTGATATTTGATACTATGTCTTTCATGTCTGCCATTCTGGTAGGTGTATGCACAGTATTTTGCTTATGGCTTTAATCCCTCTGTTGTTAGTGAAGTTGTACATTTTGTGGTATTCATGGACTATTTCCTGTTGTTTTTTGAAAAGTTTTAAAAATTGTGGTCTGGTACACATAACATAAAATGTATTATCTTAACCATTTTTAAGTGCACATTTCAGGGTCAGGAAGTAATTCACACTGTTGTGCAAACCTGACCACCATCATCCTCCAGAACTTTTTCATCTTGCAAAATTGAAACAGTCCCCATTAAACACTCACTCCCCATTGTCCCTCCCTCAGCCTCTGGCCCTCAACATCCTACTTTATGTCTCTATATTTCCGACTGCTCTAGGGGCCTTGTATGAGTGGATCAAGCACTGTTTGTTTTTTTGTGTCTAGCTTACATCACTGAGCATAATGCCCTCAAGGTTCATCCCTGCTGCATCCTGTGTCAGAACTGATTTCCTTTTTAGGCTGAATAGCATTCCCTTGTATTGATGGACCGTGTTTTTCTTCTCCATTCATCCATTAGTGGACACATGTAATATCTACATTCATTTCTACTGTCATAATATTTGTGGAATAAAATCAGAAAGTCCTATGAATCAAAGGTCATTTGCCGTTATCTTTTTTCTTAAACTTTTTGTTGTGGAAAACATCAAGGCTAAGAAAAGGGGAAAATACATGTCAGCTTCACTTGTGTTCAGGAATTAATGCTTTACGGATTCACTTTATTCCCTGTGTGTGTGCTATGCGTGTGCATGTGCCTGTTTGCATACATATGCTGTGCATGTGCATAGGTATGTGCACTTGCACACATTAGTGTGTGCATGGGCATATGGGTGCATGTGTGTTCACATGCTAGTGTGTGAATATATTTGTGCTGTGCACGTGCATATGTTTGTGTGTGTGCTGTGCCTGCCTGTGCGCACACCTGTGTGTTTGCTGGAACCACTTGCAAGTTGGCTGCAGACTGAATTGTGCCCCAGATATATCCGCACGCAGCTGCTCTAACAATCCTGCGTAGCCACGTAAAGGTCACAGATCTCAGGGATTTAAATGGATGGAGCAGGATATCCTGACACAGAGTTTGTCTTCCAATGACTGTCACTGTCTCAGTAACATCCTTCACACCTTCTTTAAGCCCCATTCAGGGTCCAGTTTAGACTCCCATTACATTCAGTCACCTGTCCCATGTCCCCTAAAGCAACAATATCACCGCTGGAGAGCCCGGCCAAGGCTGGGGGTGTCCCTCCTGTTGGCCTGGCCTCCAGGCCTTGCTCTTGGCTCCTGTTTTCTCATATCTCAGCCTGGCCCCGACTTGGATCGGGCCGCCACCTCTTTCCTCACAGGGTCCCATCGCCCAATCAAGGGGGTTCATTCTCCCCAAACACAGCATCAGGAGTCGGGGGCTGACAGTCCCCACTGGGTCTCCTTCATGTGAGACCCTGTTCTGTTGAAAGAGCAGGCACCCTGCCCTCGGGGGTGGGGGACTGGGGGGCGACATGCGGCCCACGATGGGCAGGCGGGTCTCCGGGTGGGGCGAGCCAGTGTGCAAGGAGTTCCGCGGTGGGTTCTCCTCTCCAACGGCTTCTGTGCCCCTACCTCTCCCCGTGCCTCCCCTCGAAGACAGCGCGGTGCCCGGGTTGGGAACCATGGGAGCCGTCAGCCACCGCCCCCTCTACACACACACACACACGCACACGCACACGCACAGGCACACGCTGCAGGGAAGCAGGACCTGAGTGCAGGGCTCTCAGAGGCCCTGAGCGCCCCGCCCGGAATCGGCCAGCCAAATGGACAGACCGGATCTCCCGGCCCGGACCATGCAGGACTCTCCTGACCTGGCTTCCAGTGTGGCCGCCTCCTTCTGGAAGCCTGGGAGGCTGGAATCAGGCCACTTCTTGTGTGTCCTGGCAGCAGACTGGGCTGCACTCTAAGAAGTTCGTGGCTCGCCCGTGGATCCTGACCATCAGGTGGCCAGAGAAATTGGGAACATTTCTGTTTTGCCTGTTGAAATGTTTAATGACAAAGATTTTGTTCAGTTTCCTGATGTGGGTGTCCAAAGATGAGAGACCCATGTGTGTGATCTGTACCCCCTATGAGATCAGCCCTAAGCTAGTTTAAACATGATCAAGTTGTGTCTACATGGTAGATTTAGACCTCTGCATGTCCTGTCTACTGATTATGTTTAGAGCTGACCATGTGTTGTCTATAATAAGATTTAGAACTGACCATGTTCTGTGTACGCTAGGACTATGGGGACCTGGGTAGAGACCCGGCCTGGCCTCAGTACTGGGAAGCTCCGTGCCTGCATCTGAATGTCTGTGCTTAGATGTCTGGGGTCTGGAGCTGAGGTGGGCTTGTCTACGTAACAGCCTCTCTTCTGAGTGTGGTGACCTGGTCCTCCCAAGGGTCAGTGCTATGGTCGGGGCCTTAGTCTTAATCCCTGCAAGGTTCACCTTCCCTGGGGCTCATGGAGAATCCTCAGGAGGACTACCTGGCAATAATTCCAATTTACCAGCACGTGCATGGTGCATAGGGAAGCAGGTTTAGCTGATGAATTGATTGCAGGGCACGCAGATCGGGCAAAAGGCCGATGGGTGACAGCTGAGGCTGCTGCTGAGCTCTCCCTCCAGTCTACCGTCCCTACTCAGCAGAGTCCAGAGCTGCCCCTCGGCTTTCAGCCCTGCTGTCCTGTGCGTTTCCTCAACATGTAAGTGAGGCGAGAAAGGACTGAGCATGGCAGCACCAGGGTCGTGTGTTCAACTCTATTATGAAAGCTGTAAAAACAGTTAAAATCACACAGAACCAAAGTGAGAAGAGGAGGACTCCTCTGGGACAAGTGTGGGGAAAGGAGACCCACCTGACACTTTTTCCCATCCCAGGAGGTCCCAGGGACCCAGCTTGTTTCCACATTGGGGGAGCCCCCTGCAGAGCCATGGTGTCCTGACAAAGGGGACGTGTGACCCCAGGTGCAGGGTTTGGGGAGGTGAGGTCACCCTGGGACTGTGGACATGTGACCCAGGTGGAGGGGTCTGGGGAGGTGGGTCACCCTGGTGAGTGTGGATGTGTGGCCCCAGGTATAGGGTGCGGGGACTGTGTGGGTCTCACCATACCTGCATGAGTCAGGATCACATGGATGGTGAGACCGCATATGCGCTCTTTGCCTGCAGTGTGTCCTGTCCCCTTTGAGATTTCCAACCTCTGCATTAAGGGTGTTGTCCTGATTAACCTGTGGTTCCTTTTCTTCTCTTCATCTTGTCACAATCATATGAGGTCAGGCATGTTTGAGTGGGTTGCTGCTCTGTGTTCCGGTGAGTGACAACACTTGGTGGTATCATACTAATACTATAGCATATCATATGTCTAATCTATGGGGGTCACCACTGCCTGGGTCCCCCTGGACAGAGGTCAGGTGAGCACAGACTAGGCCCCCCAAAGAATGGTCTCCCACGTGCTCTGTGAGGGTACCGTGATGGCCCCTAAGGTAGGGGACTGTGTCTGGGCCTCCGACATTTGTGATGAAGGGGAGTCGAAATGGAATCTCAGTTAACAGGACATTATTTTAAGAATTTATTTTAAGTGAAATAAAACACACGTCACATACCCTTTACCATCATCACCATTTAAAGTGCACGTTTCTGAGGCATCAGATAGATTCACTTTCTCGTGGAGCCATCACCACCATCCCTAGAACTATTCATCTTGCAAAACCAAAATTCCACAACCATGAAAGTCTCATTCCCCATTCCCTCCCACTGCCCCTGGCACCGATATCCACTTCAGTCCCTGAGTTGTCGACCCCAGGGCACCCACTGGAGTGGAATCCTGCAGTGTTTGCTGACGGGTCATTTTGGAAGAGCTGACTTTCAGTCTGAAGCTCTGCCTGTTCGCATCTGAAGAATCTGCATTTAAGGAGAGGGTGTATGAGGAAGGGGGTGTATGCGGGACAAAGGTGTCCGGGGTGCAGGTGAGCCAGGACCTGACCAGCTGCCTTTTGGGTCCTCTGGTCCCATCTCTTGGTCTGTGCCTCATCTGCATCATCACTGTCCCCGCTGGCACCCCTGGGGTGTTGTTGTCTGAGTGAGAGTCCCCTGGTGCCCCTGCTCTCCTCCCCTCCTCCTGCTGGTTGGGGAGGGAAC
Organism: Balaenoptera physalus; assembly: GCF_965194825.1. Classification (NCBI taxonomy): domain Eukaryota; kingdom Metazoa; phylum Chordata; class Mammalia; order Artiodactyla; family Balaenopteridae; genus Balaenoptera; species Balaenoptera physalus. The sequence continues at coordinate 121,807 of NW_028125191.1, forward strand.
TGCTTGCTGTGTGGTCTCTACTCCTGAGGCATGAAGGACCCTGTAGCATGGACCTGCAGAGTGTGGGGTGTGGTGCCAAGAGCATGGGGCCCACATAGGACACGACATCGGGGCGTGACAAGTGCTAGGGCTGCCTCATCACTGACAGGGAATGTTGCCCAGATCCTGCTCCAGAGGGCGTGGTGGGTGGCCTGGGACCCTAGAGGCCCCATTCCTATACTGGAGCTTGGAGAGTGCATCCCCATGGGCTGCAGATTCACCCCATATCTCAGCCATATCCCTCTGTCCTGTCTTTGAACTCAGGAAAACGAGCTCTCTTGTCCACAACATAGGCCTGGTCCTGTTGATATTAGGATTCTTTAAGTTAGGCGTCCTGGGATAGCAGCTCCTTTTAGGCCTGAGAAGGAACAACTCCGGAGTGTACAACAATTTCAGATGAAACTAATATTCAATGACTATCCCTAACTACTCGGTTGTTGACTTCTATTAGTCATTATGCTCCTGGTTTTAGCTCTGATGTGGGGATTACAGAGGAGTCAACATTTAAATCTTCGTAATCTGTGGATTTGTAGCTTCAGTATCATTACTGACCCATAGTTTTTTATGGTTTGGGAAGAGTTATTGATTTCATGTATCATGTAAAGGATTCACAATGATGATAGGGCAATTAAGATTACAATAATAGCTAGTAAATTGTTCACATTTTCTCTACCTGTGCATCTATTGTATGCATATGAGTTTAGATGTCAGTATTAGTGAAATGATATAGAGGACTAGAGAACTTATTTTAAAAATCACTATTAATGTGTGACGAAGAAAATGTAAAAGTTCTTCCATAATCGGTGATGTTGTATCTTGAGAGCCTAGATGAAATTGATATGCCTTAGTGATATAGAGGATTTTAGCCTATCATTTAACTTTGACAAAGCTACATCACTTTTTACTTTTATCTCATTTATTGAGGAAGACATAATTGTTATGGTGTTGGCTTGAAACTGGTTGAAAAGGACTTGAGTCCTTCCTTATTTTACATTTACATAGGTAGGATCTTGAAACGTAGGATATGGTGGAGGACATCCGTGTAACCATTCTAGGTTAGGAGTAGCAATTTCCACTGCTAAGACTTCTTGTTTAGACACAAATGCTTTTCAAAGTATGAAGATTATTAGCATTACTGCTGCTACTGAGATGAATGAGCCTAAAGACAAAATATTTCATGTTGTGTGTGCCTCAGGGTACTCAGACTAACGTAGTGACATCCCTGAGAGGCCACGAAAGTGCTGCAGGAAGTCATATTTACTACTACAAATATACTTGTGAAGTGAATTTTTGCTCATGCTGGGTTAACTGTATAACCTGAGAATAGTGGGAATCAGTGTAGGAAGCCTCCTATAATAGTGAAGACTGCTGCCATGGACATTAGGTCATGGAAGTGTGCTACTACATAGTATGTATCCTGGAGGACAATGTCTGGGGATGAGTTGGCTAAGATGATTCCTGTCAAACCACCTACTGTAAAAAGAAAACCTAAAGCCTAAAACTCATAATATAGTGGGAGGTCATATAGTATTCCCTCCGTGAACAGTTGCTAACCAGGGACTTCCCTGGTGACGCAGTGGTTAAGAATTCGCCTGCTAATGCAGGGGACACGGGTTCGAGCCCTTGTCTGGGAAGATTCCACATGCCGCGGAGCAAAAAGCCCGTGTGCCACAACTACTGAGCCTGCCCTCTAGAGCCCGCAAGCCACAACTACTGAAGCCCACGCGCCTAGAGGCCGTGCTCTGCAACAAGAGAAGCCACTGCAATGAAAGGGCCGCACACCGCAACGAAGAGTAGCTGCCGCTCACCGCAACCAGAGAAAGCCCATGCGCAGCAAGCAAGACCCAACTCAGCCAAAAAAAAAAAAAGAGAAGAAAAAGAAAAATTAAATAAAGAGTTGCTAATCAGCTAGATACTTTTACTCCTGTAGGGATAGAAGTAATTACGGTAGCTGATGCAAAGTATGCTCCTGAGTCCACAGCTATCCCTATGGTAAACATATGATGGGCCCACAAGAGAACTCCTAAAAAACCAGTGGACATGACTCATACTATTCCCAGATAGCTGAAAGGCAATTTTTGTCCTAAATAGTATGTAATGATATGTGAGTTTATAACAAACCCTGTTAGGCCATGAATACAGACTTCAGGGTGAGCAAAGTATCAAAAGAGGTGTTGGTATAGGATTCGGTCTCCTCCTGCAGGGTCAAAGAAAGTAATGTTTAGATTTCTATCTCTTAACAGCATGGCAATTCTGGCTGCTTGGACTGAGATTGGTAATTATAGTAATATGGCTATAGTTGGGGAAGATTAAACAAATAATGATGTTTGGTATTGGGATATGACTGCTGGTTTTGTATTAAAGACTATAGTAAAAAAAAAAAAAGACTATAGTAATAAAAGTAATAATACCAAGAATTGAGGAGACACCTGCTAAATGTAAGGAGAAAACAGTTAGGTCGACAGAGGCTCCTGCATGGGCCAGATTGCAGGCTAGAGCTGAATACACGGTCCCACTGGTACCAGAACCAGCTTCTACTATTGGTGATATGAGTAGGAGTAAGAATGATGGGGGAAGTAGTCAAAAGTTTAAATGATTTATTGGGGGAAATGCTACTTCAGGTGTCCGAGTTATTAGTGGCCCAGGTCAGTTTTCAAAGCCTGCAATCATAACGGGTACAGCTATAAAGAAAATTATTACAAGTGCAGGGACTGTTATGACAACCTTACAGATTTGGGCATCTCCAAGTAGCGGTCCAGGTCAGCATAGCTCAGCCTGGATTAATATAATTAAGGTGCTGCCTGCTACTCCAGCTCAAGCACCAAATAGTAAATATAAAATACCGATATCTTTGTGATTTGTTGAAAATAATCAGCAGTGTATGAACAGAGGTAAAATGACTGAGTTAGCATTAGACTGTAAATCTAAAGACAGAGATTGAGCCCTCTTTCTGGCAAACCCTGTGGTGAATTAACAAATTGAATTCTAACTTCCAAGAAGCAGCTTCAATTCTGCCAGTGATTATCCTGCCTTTTTTTTTTTCTTTTTTTCTTTCTCAAATGAAGGAGAAGTAGACTGAAGCCAGTTGACTAGAGGATTTGCCTGTTAACTAAAGTTTCCTGGGGTTAAAACTCATCAATCTCGTAAAGATTTGGCTTCAATACAGTGTTTGCTTTACATTCAATTGATGTAGAATAAAGTCTTGCAATCCTTATTTTTAGGAATTAAGTAAATTTCACTTGTTTAGGGTTTTGAAAGCTCTTGGTCTGAACTAACCTAAATTCCTAGTCCAGCACCGATAGAATGGGTGTTGTGTGTAGTAACCATGTGGGTATTATGATTGGTAATGATAGGAAGGTTATTTCTTTGTATGTTCAAATTGTTTTGTGTTTGTGTTGTTTAATGAAGGGAATATAGTTAGTGATGTGGAGTATGTTAGCTGCAAGTAGAAATATATGCTGAGGACTGCTATGACGGCTATTAGTGTTGGTAGAATGATGTTGTCGTTTGTGTTATCTCTTGGATAATTATTCATTTGGGTAGAAAGCCTGATAGTGATGGGCGATGTCCTAATGATACTATAATGGTGAGGAAAATGATTGTGATGGGAGGTGTTTTATCTCATGTGTGTGATAATGATACTCTTGTAGTACATGATCTGGGCATAAATAAGAAGAAGATAGTGTTGTTATGATATAAGTTAATATGTTTAGGATTGTTATAATCTGAATATACATTATAATAGCTGTTATTCATCCTATATGGGCAATTGATGAGGAGGGTGTAATATTTTCGAGGTGAGTAAGGCGATGTCTGCCTCAGCCTCCAGCTATGATTTATAATATCGCTATGATTAATAGTATATTTAGGTTAATGGATGGTGACATGTGGTATAAAACTGATAGGGGTGCAATTTTGTCATGTTGATAGCATCAGGTCTGCTGTTCATGGGATGCCTTATGTGACTTCAGGCACTCAGAAGTGAAATGGGGAAAGTCCTACTTTTGTGACAAGGGCGATTGTCATGAGGGTGGATGCTGCTGGATTAAAGATTCTTGTTATTCATTGTGCTCTTTGACCACAGTATATTAGATTAATGATATTAGCCATTATAAGTAGTATTGATGTGGTGGACTGTTTTAGGAAATATTTGTTGGATGCTTCTGTAGCTTATGGGTTCATGTTTTTTTATTAGAATGGGGATACCATTAACCAGGGTGAGCTTGTTATACAATTATATTTCCTGAGAAAATGGTCAGTAGAATGATGGTAAAAACAATGAGAGTTTGTTAGCACAGGAAGGATATACAAAAATATTTTGGGTGTATGGGCCTGAAGCTTACTTAGAGAACTTTACTATATAGCATGTGGTGTAATGTGGTAGGTAGCATGGAGAATGTAAAATTATTAGGAAGAATTCATTTTCCAGGAATAAGAGCATTGAAACCTCTATGATTTACTCTATCAAAGAAACTCTTTTGTCAGACATATTTCTTAAATTTGTGGTGGGTTGCCTGGTATGATGACAAGTAGTGAAAACTCTCATACACATAAGGTTAATGTTAGTGGTAAAAAAACTTTTCATAAGAGATGTATGCGTTGTTCATATCAAAATTGTAGGTAGGAGGCTCAAATTCATAGAAAGGAGATTGTTAGATGTGTTTTAATGATGACTTGGGCTGTATATAATTCTGGCACCTAGGGATTGTCGAATGCTCCTAAAAATAGATTGCTGTGGAAATGTTTATTATAGGGAAATTGACATATTCTCTAGGAGGGACGGGGTGAATGGGCCTGCTACATTTTCTACATTGAAGACATATACAGGTTTTGATGCTACTTCCGTTAAATCAAGTGGGGCTTCATTGGATTTCTGCTACTGCGGAGATAATCAAATTCTGGGTAGGGGTTAGGAGAAAATTAGTCATAGGTGTTCTTGTGTAATAATTACTGTTGAAAGTGAAAATGATCCATTTGTCAGTAAGACTGAGAATAGAATAACTGCTACATTACTTCATATCAGATGATTGTCTGTGCTATTGCTCCTAGAGCTCCAGTGAGTGTGTATTTTGAATGTGAAGTTCATCCAGATCTGAGGATGGAGTAAATGGCTAGGTGTGATATGGCTAATAGAAATAATATGCCTACATTTATATTAATTAGTGGATAAGATATGGGAAGAGGAATTCATGTTGTGAGAGCCAGGGTTAAGGCTAGCATTGGGGTTAAGGCTAGCAAGAGAAGCCACCGCAATGAGAAGCCCGCGCACCGCAACACAGAGTAGCCCCCGCTTGCCGCAACTAGAGAAAGCCTGCGCATAGCAACGAAGACCCAACGCAGCCAAAAACAAATTAATTAATTAATTAGTTAACTATTTTAAACAAAAGTACTATATCCTTCTGTACAGCTTCTCTGGGAAGAACAGAGAGATGGCGTAGGAGAGTGAGAAAGACCAATATTTAGTGCACATCTCTCATGCAGGTGCTCTGCTGGCTCAGATAGATTTATCCCCACTTTACAAAGGAGGAAATAATCTCAGAGAGGTTTAGTAATTTTCCCAAAGCCAAACAGCTATGGAGTGGCAGAACCAAGATCTGAACCAAGTCTGTTACCTTCAAAGCCTAAGTCCTCATCACAACAAAACTCAATTAATATTTACATTTATCGAATTACATTGCAACCTGGGGAGTTCTTGGCACAATTCGGAATAAGAGTGAGAAAGAAAGAAATAGCATTGTTCCTACCGTCAACGCAAATTTTTGGAGCAGCTGCTAGATGCCTGGCCCTTTTTGGGGTTCAGCAGTGATCAAGACAGGAAGAGTCCTGCTTTCATGAACCACGTAGTGGGGAGGAGAGACGGGTGCAACTTGGGTGAGGGATTTCACCTTGCTGGACCTCTGTTTTGTCATCTGGAAAATGGGATGGGTGTTCCTCCTTTTCTGGGATTGTCCAGCCCTCACATTCTCTGATTCCATAAGAAGCATTTGTTTTCCTGTTTCTTTAAAATTCATTCAGGCCGTGAGCTGTGATGAATGTGGTTAGCTGCTCCCCAAATCACTCTATTCCCACCCTTTTCCTGTGATCAGGTCTTTCCCGAAACATGACTCACAGTCAGTCAAGTCACAGAAACTAAGGGGCACCCAGCAGAAAAATTCCAACCCTTGCTTCCCAGGAACTCTGCGGTCTACCTGCCAGGTAAACTTAACTCACCTGGCACAAGGTGGCCATCCCTGGTTTCACATCAACATGATCTCAGGCACAAACCTCCTTGTTTTTCCATTTTGTCTTTAAGTTACTTGTTGAAACAACTGCACCAATATGACACAGATATAAAATCAGGCATCTTCTGCCCCCAGTGCCTACTAATAAATGATTTTCTGCCACTTTAATGATAAAGATAGAACATTTCAACATTCTGCTACCCTTATTATTTGTGATTTTTGTTGATATTTCTATTGACTACATCTTTCAATATTTTAACAATGGAACATTTATTTAGGGTGTTCCAGACCCAGCCTTTAGTGGTAAAGGTTTTGTTGTTATATTTCTATTATGTTTCCTTTAAAAATCTTTATCCTATTTAAATGGATTAAGTCAATTCTATAGGCATTTATCTTATGATATTGATGAAATTGATACATAGAAGGCAGTAGTACAAGTTGATTGGACTTGAGAACCTCTATTAGCACAGTTAAGTATAAATATTATCTATATGTAAACCAAAGTACAGGCCGAGTGAGATTCTCTGACTTTTTTCCACTGTCTGCCCCTCAAGCCTGTGAGAAATGGAATAGTTCTTGCCCTATCAGTAAACAAAGGATGTCACAGTCTTCAGCACTTGCAGCCCTCCAATGTGAGCCGGCGGGCCCTGAGGCACTCAGGATATGCAAATACAGAATGCAGGCCCCAGAGAGCTGAGGTGCATATCAAAGGAAGGAATTCAGTGAGCCCAGGCAAAGAAAAGCGCCGCATTCCTCACCTTGGGAGAGCTGGTTTGCCTTAGTTAACAATCACCTTTTGATGTTCCCCATTACCTGCCCCAGTTCCCTGCCCTGTCCCCTCCCCCCGGTACTTTAGCTCAGGGAGGAAGGAGCGCAGAGGGACTCGGCTGAATAAGGGGCCTGCGCGCCTCGGGAGGAGTTTTCAGCCGCTTTCCCCGCAGTCGGGAAGAGGGGCGCTGACGCTGCAGCCGGACCCTGAGCCTCCCTTGCCCCGTTTCCCCTCAGGACGCTCAGGCCGACCCCCTCCTCACGCCCAACAGGCCTCACGAGCCAGGACGAGGGCAGGGGCGAGAGGACGGACCGAAGTTCCCGGGGACCAGACGCTGGAGGCCGCTCTTTCTGCACAGCAGCGGCGGGTGGCAGCGAACCCCTGCCCCTCAGAAGCTGGTCTTGTGCTGCCGCCCGGGCACCGGACCAGGCGGAGGGTCGGCGCCCACTTACCCGGCCCGCCGTCCCCGCGACTGTCATGGCTTCGGCCGCCGGGGCACCTCCAGAGCCGGCAGCCTCAGTGAGGTCGCCCTCCCCTCGGGCTCCGGGGCAGTTCCGTGAAGGCGGAGGGAAGAGACCCCGCCTGAGCCGGGAGTTCCAGCTCAGGAAACGCGGGTTCTGTTCAGCGCGCAGTGGGTGGGACCGCTCTGCCCCGAGGCCTTCCGGGAGGGAGCGGGGCGGCGGGGGAGGGAGCCGCCAGGAGCGCAGGGCCCCGTCGCGGGTCCTAGAGGGGCGGCCCGCCCTGGGGGCCACGCCCACTGTGGCCAAGCCCAGGCCTTTTTACTGGAATCCAAATTTCCATGGATTCTTTGGCCTTAAGGTGTATTAAAAGGGTGTTTCATGTTTGGTAATTGCAATCATTGCTGCTTTTGTTGTGGTCATCCATGTACAATGCTTGGTGTCAGTCTATTTATCTCTTGTAAAAATAAAATACAGTGTGTGTGTGTGTGTGTGTGTGTGTGTGTGTGTGAAAAATAAACAAAATAAATAAAAAAAAAAGAAATAAGGTAGAGAAAGTTACTTTGTAAAAAAAAATTATATTTATATATATGTATGTATTAGTGGATAATTGAAGACACTCTTCTAAATTAAAACCTTCTCTTAACTTGCTGTTTTCTTCTTGGGTCATATTATAAACTCTTCCCGTGGCCACATGGCATGTGTACGTTTAATTTCAGGGACTGCTGACATTCCAGGATGTGGCCATAGATTTCTGTCAAGAGGAGTGAGAATGCCTGGACCAAGATCAATGGGAATTGTATAGGGATGTGATTTTAGAGAAGTATAGGAACCTGATCTCCTTGGGTGAGGATACCTTCCTTCCAGAATTCCTTATCCAACCACAGGGTTTGGAGTCCTTCATTTGTAGAATGTCTCCTGGAATCTTCTGCTTCCTACAATAGGGTTTCAGATTGCAACGTTTCAGGAAAGATTGGGAGTTTGTGGGTATAATTTTTCTTATTCTTTTGAAATTGCAGCCTCCCTTTTAATATACTTTGTAACTGCTTGGGATGTGTCTATATGAACTGTGTACTATATGCTTCTGTTATAGTCCTTACAATATTTATTGCCTTATTTTCTCTAACAATTTTCCATGGATTCTTTGGGCTTAAGGTATATTAAAAGGGAGACTGTGAACCTGGGACTTCCCCGGTGATGCAGTGATTAAGAATTCGCCTGCCAAAGCAGGGGACCCGGTTCGATCCCCGGTTCGGGAAGATCTCACGTGCCACGGAACAACTAAGCCAGTGGTCCACAACTACTGAGTCTGCACGCCACAACTACTGAAGCCGGTGTGTCTTGAGCCCGTGTGCCATTTATTTTTTGGAGAATAAAACCACTTCTGAGTGATTAAAATTTAGGCCAGCTAGTCAAAATGCTTTATCACCTGTTCTTCTAAAACACTGGTCAATGGAACAAGTTTTACTAGGGATAACAGTGTAATTGTATTCTGGAGTTCATATGGGCAATATGGTTTATGACCTTGATGCTGGATCACGACATTTCAACGGTATAACTGCTATTAATTGTCTGTTTGTTCAACGATTAGAGTCTCACGTGACCTGAGTTCAGACTGGAGTCATCCTGGTTGGTTTCTGTCTATAGCAGATTTCTTCCAGTATCAAAGGACAAGAGCAATACGGCTTCCTTTACAAAATGTCTTCAACCTAAATGATGATATAATCTACATTCAAATAATTTATACATACCCTACTGTAGAACAGGGTTCGTTACGCTGGCAGAGCCCGGTAATTATGTAAAAATGAAACTTTTTCTGCACTGGTTCAAGTCCTCTTCCTAAGAATATGTTTATAATCAACATTCTTTCACAAATTACCCAATTTAATTCACCATAGCATTCCTCATATTAACTAAATGGAAAATCCTAGGCTATATACAAATCCAGAAAGGGCCAAAAATCATCAGCCCCCATGGATGATTACAACCCATTGCTGAGGCATTCAAATTACTTATTAAAGAACCACTATGTCCATCAACATCATCAATTTATATATTATTGCCCCAATGCTAGCCTTAACACTGGCTCTCACAACATGAATTCCACTTCCCATATCTCATCCACTAATTAGTATAAATGTAGGCATATTATTTCTATTAGCCATATCACACCTAGCCATTTAGTCCATCCTCAGATCTGGATGAACTTCACATTCAAAATACTCCCTCACTGGAGCTCCAGGAACAATAGCACAGACGATCATCTCATATGAAGTAATGTAGCAGTTATTCTATTCTCAGTCTTACTGGTAAATGGATCATTTACACTTTCAACAGTAATTATTACACAAGAACACCTATGACTAATTTTCTCCTGACCCCTACCCAGAATTTGATTATCTCCGCAGTAGCAGAAATCCAGTGAAGCCCCACTTGATTTAACAGACGTAGAATCAAAACCTGTACATGTCTTCAATGTAGAAAATGTAGCAGGCCCATTCACCCCGTCCTTCCTAGAGAATATATCAATTTCCCTATAATAAACATTTCCACAGCAATCTATTTTTAGGAGCATTCGACAATCCCTAGGTGCCAGAATTATAGATTCTTTCATCTTGTAAATATAGTTTTCTTTAAAAAATAATTTTTATAGTTTTACTACCTTTAAACAAAATGTACTCCATTGCTGTGGAATATTCCTTCATAGGAGCGTGCATGGTTCATTTCTGCATCCGTCTGTGATGGCCTTCAGGTTCCTTCAGGTTTGGCTCCTGTGGCTGCAAGTCCATGTCGGTGTGTCCTGGTGCAGGGCTGGTGGGTTTGTGTTCAACTGGGAGGAGCACTGTGGGTCTCTGTGCACGGACTTCGCTATCTGAGGCCCGATTGCTTCAGAAGTGGTTGCATCCTCCCGTTGCGTACCAGGCTTTCCATTGCTCCACATCCTGCTGATATTTGATACTATGTCTTTCATGTCTGCCATTCTGGTAGGTGTATGCACAGTATTTTGCTTATGGCTTTAATCCCTCTGTTGTTAGTGAAGTTGTACATTTTGTGGTATTCATGGACTATTTCCTGTTGTTTTTTGAAAAGTTTTAAAAATTGTGGTCTGGTACACATAACATAAAATGTATTATCTTAACCATTTTTAAGTGCACATTTCAGGGTCAGGAAGTAATTCACACTGTTGTGCAAACCTGACCACCATCATCCTCCAGAACTTTTTCATCTTGCAAAATTGAAACAGTCCCCATTAAACACTCACTCCCCATTGTCCCTCCCTCAGCCTCTGGCCCTCAACATCCTACTTTATGTCTCTATATTTCCGACTGCTCTAGGGGCCTTGTATGAGTGGATCAAGCACTGTTTGTTTTTTTGTGTCTAGCTTACATCACTGAGCATAATGCCCTCAAGGTTCATCCCTGCTGCATCCTGTGTCAGAACTGATTTCCTTTTTAGGCTGAATAGCATTCCCTTGTATTGATGGACCGTGTTTTTCTTCTCCATTCATCCATTAGTGGACACATGTAATATCTACATTCATTTCTACTGTCATAATATTTGTGGAATAAAATCAGAAAGTCCTATGAATCAAAGGTCATTTGCCGTTATCTTTTTTCTTAAACTTTTTGTTGTGGAAAACATCAAGGCTAAGAAAAGGGGAAAATACATGTCAGCTTCACTTGTGTTCAGGAATTAATGCTTTACGGATTCACTTTATTCCCTGTGTGTGTGCTATGCGTGTGCATGTGCCTGTTTGCATACATATGCTGTGCATGTGCATAGGTATGTGCACTTGCACACATTAGTGTGTGCATGGGCATATGGGTGCATGTGTGTTCACATGCTAGTGTGTGAATATATTTGTGCTGTGCACGTGCATATGTTTGTGTGTGTGCTGTGCCTGCCTGTGCGCACACCTGTGTGTTTGCTGGAACCACTTGCAAGTTGGCTGCAGACTGAATTGTGCCCCAGATATATCCGCACGCAGCTGCTCTAACAATCCTGCGTAGCCACGTAAAGGTCACAGATCTCAGGGATTTAAATGGATGGAGCAGGATATCCTGACACAGAGTTTGTCTTCCAATGACTGTCACTGTCTCAGTAACATCCTTCACACCTTCTTTAAGCCCCATTCAGGGTCCAGTTTAGACTCCCATTACATTCAGTCACCTGTCCCATGTCCCCTAAAGCAACAATATCACCGCTGGAGAGCCCGGCCAAGGCTGGGGGTGTCCCTCCTGTTGGCCTGGCCTCCAGGCCTTGCTCTTGGCTCCTGTTTTCTCATATCTCAGCCTGGCCCCGACTTGGATCGGGCCGCCACCTCTTTCCTCACAGGGTCCCATCGCCCAATCAAGGGGGTTCATTCTCCCCAAACACAGCATCAGGAGTCGGGGGCTGACAGTCCCCACTGGGTCTCCTTCATGTGAGACCCTGTTCTGTTGAAAGAGCAGGCACCCTGCCCTCGGGGGTGGGGGACTGGGGGGCGACATGCGGCCCACGATGGGCAGGCGGGTCTCCGGGTGGGGCGAGCCAGTGTGCAAGGAGTTCCGCGGTGGGTTCTCCTCTCCAACGGCTTCTGTGCCCCTACCTCTCCCCGTGCCTCCCCTCGAAGACAGCGCGGTGCCCGGGTTGGGAACCATGGGAGCCGTCAGCCACCGCCCCCTCTACACACACACACACACGCACACGCACACGCACAGGCACACGCTGCAGGGAAGCAGGACCTGAGTGCAGGGCTCTCAGAGGCCCTGAGCGCCCCGCCCGGAATCGGCCAGCCAAATGGACAGACCGGATCTCCCGGCCCGGACCATGCAGGACTCTCCTGACCTGGCTTCCAGTGTGGCCGCCTCCTTCTGGAAGCCTGGGAGGCTGGAATCAGGCCACTTCTTGTGTGTCCTGGCAGCAGACTGGGCTGCACTCTAAGAAGTTCGTGGCTCGCCCGTGGATCCTGACCATCAGGTGGCCAGAGAAATTGGGAACATTTCTGTTTTGCCTGTTGAAATGTTTAATGACAAAGATTTTGTTCAGTTTCCTGATGTGGGTGTCCAAAGATGAGAGACCCATGTGTGTGATCTGTACCCCCTATGAGATCAGCCCTAAGCTAGTTTAAACATGATCAAGTTGTGTCTACATGGTAGATTTAGACCTCTGCATGTCCTGTCTACTGATTATGTTTAGAGCTGACCATGTGTTGTCTATAATAAGATTTAGAACTGACCATGTTCTGTGTACGCTAGGACTATGGGGACCTGGGTAGAGACCCGGCCTGGCCTCAGTACTGGGAAGCTCCGTGCCTGCATCTGAATGTCTGTGCTTAGATGTCTGGGGTCTGGAGCTGAGGTGGGCTTGTCTACGTAACAGCCTCTCTTCTGAGTGTGGTGACCTGGTCCTCCCAAGGGTCAGTGCTATGGTCGGGGCCTTAGTCTTAATCCCTGCAAGGTTCACCTTCCCTGGGGCTCATGGAGAATCCTCAGGAGGACTACCTGGCAATAATTCCAATTTACCAGCACGTGCATGGTGCATAGGGAAGCAGGTTTAGCTGATGAATTGATTGCAGGGCACGCAGATCGGGCAAAAGGCCGATGGGTGACAGCTGAGGCTGCTGCTGAGCTCTCCCTCCAGTCTACCGTCCCTACTCAGCAGAGTCCAGAGCTGCCCCTCGGCTTTCAGCCCTGCTGTCCTGTGCGTTTCCTCAACATGTAAGTGAGGCGAGAAAGGACTGAGCATGGCAGCACCAGGGTCGTGTGTTCAACTCTATTATGAAAGCTGTAAAAACAGTTAAAATCACACAGAACCAAAGTGAGAAGAGGAGGACTCCTCTGGGACAAGTGTGGGGAAAGGAGACCCACCTGACACTTTTTCCCATCCCAGGAGGTCCCAGGGACCCAGCTTGTTTCCACATTGGGGGAGCCCCCTGCAGAGCCATGGTGTCCTGACAAAGGGGACGTGTGACCCCAGGTGCAGGGTTTGGGGAGGTGAGGTCACCCTGGGACTGTGGACATGTGACCCAGGTGGAGGGGTCTGGGGAGGTGGGTCACCCTGGTGAGTGTGGATGTGTGGCCCCAGGTATAGGGTGCGGGGACTGTGTGGGTCTCACCATACCTGCATGAGTCAGGATCACATGGATGGTGAGACCGCATATGCGCTCTTTGCCTGCAGTGTGTCCTGTCCCCTTTGAGATTTCCAACCTCTGCATTAAGGGTGTTGTCCTGATTAACCTGTGGTTCCTTTTCTTCTCTTCATCTTGTCACAATCATATGAGGTCAGGCATGTTTGAGTGGGTTGCTGCTCTGTGTTCCGGTGAGTGACAACACTTGGTGGTATCATACTAATACTATAGCATATCATATGTCTAATCTATGGGGGTCACCACTGCCTGGGTCCCCCTGGACAGAGGTCAGGTGAGCACAGACTAGGCCCCCCAAAGAATGGTCTCCCACGTGCTCTGTGAGGGTACCGTGATGGCCCCTAAGGTAGGGGACTGTGTCTGGGCCTCCGACATTTGTGATGAAGGGGAGTCGAAATGGAATCTCAGTTAACAGGACATTATTTTAAGAATTTATTTTAAGTGAAATAAAACACACGTCACATACCCTTTACCATCATCACCATTTAAAGTGCACGTTTCTGAGGCATCAGATAGATTCACTTTCTCGTGGAGCCATCACCACCATCCCTAGAACTATTCATCTTGCAAAACCAAAATTCCACAACCATGAAAGTCTCATTCCCCATTCCCTCCCACTGCCCCTGGCACCGATATCCACTTCAGTCCCTGAGTTGTCGACCCCAGGGCACCCACTGGAGTGGAATCCTGCAGTGTTTGCTGACGGGTCATTTTGGAAGAGCTGACTTTCAGTCTGAAGCTCTGCCTGTTCGCATCTGAAGAATCTGCATTTAAGGAGAGGGTGTATGAGGAAGGGGGTGTATGCGGGACAAAGGTGTCCGGGGTGCAGGTGAGCCAGGACCTGACCAGCTGCCTTTTGGGTCCTCTGGTCCCATCTCTTGGTCTGTGCCTCATCTGCATCATCACTGTCCCCGCTGGCACCCCTGGGGTGTTGTTGTCTGAGTGAGAGTCCCCTGGTGCCCCTGCTCTCCTCCCCTCCTCCTGCTGGTTGGGGAGGGAACTGCTTGCTGTGTGGTCTCTACTCCTGAGGCATGAAGGACCCTGTAGCATGGACCTGCAGAGTGTGGGGTGTGGTGCCAAGAGCATGGGGCCCACATAGGACACGACATCGGGGCCTGACAAGTGCTAGGGCTGCCTCATCACTGACAGGGAATGTTGCCCAGATCCTGCTCCAGAGGGCGTGGTGGGTGGCCTGGGACCCTAGAGGCCCCATTCCTATACTGGAGCTTGGAGAGTGCATCCCCATGGGCTGCAGATTCACCCCATATCTCAGCCATATCCCTCTGTCCTGTCTTTGAACTCAGGAAAACGAGCTCTCTTGTCCACAACATAGGCCTGGTCCTGTTGATATTAGGATTCTTTAAGTTAGGCGTCCTGGGATAGCAGCTCCTTTTAGGCCTGAGAAGGAACAACTCCGGAGTGTACAACAATTTCAGATGAAACTAATATTCAATGACTATCCCTAACTACTCGGTTGTTGACTTCTATTAGTCATTATGCTCCTGGTTTTAGCTCTGATGTGGGGATTACAGAGGAGTCAACATTTAAATCTTCGTAATCTGTGGATTTGTAGCTTCAGTATCATTACTGACCCATAGTTTTTTATGGTTTGGGAAGAGTTATTGATTTCATGTATCATGTAAAGGATTCACAATGATGATAGGGCAATTAAGATTACAATAATAGCTAGTAAATTGTTCACATTTTCTCTACCTGTGCATCTATTGTATGCATATGAGTTTAGATGTCAGTATTAGTGAAATGATATAGAGGACTAGAGAACTTATTTTAAAAATCACTATTAATGTGTGACGAAGAAAATGTAAAAGTTCTTCCATAATCGGTGATGTTGTATCTTGAGAGCCTAGATGAAATTGATATGCCTTAGTGATATAGAGGATTTTAGCCTATCATTTAACTTTGACAAAGCTACATCACTTTTTACTTTTATCTCATTTATTGAGGAAGACATAATTGTTATGGTGTTGGCTTGAAACTGGTTGAAAAGGACTTGAGTCCTTCCTTATTTTACATTTACATAGGTAGGATCTTGAAACGTAGGATATGGTGGAGGACATCCGTGTAACCATTCTAGGTTAGGAGTAGCAATTTCCACTGCTAAGACTTCTTGTTTAGACACAAATGCTTTTCAAAGTATGAAGATTATTAGCATTACTGCTGCTACTGAGATGAATGAGCCTAAAGACAAAATATTTCATGTTGTGTGTGCCTCAGGGTACTCAGACTAACGTAGTGACATCCCTGAGAGGCCACGAAAGTGCTGCAGGAAGTCATATTTACTACTACAAATATACTTGTGAAGTGAATTTTTGCTCATGCTGGGTTAACTGTATAACCTGAGAATAGTGGGAATCAGTGTAGGAAGCCTCCTATAATAGTGAAGACTGCTGCCATGGACATTAGGTCATGGAAGTGTGCTACTACATAGTATGTATCCTGGAGGACAATGTCTGGGGATGAGTTGGCTAAGATGATTCCTGTCAAACCACCTACTGTAAAAAGAAAACCTAAAGCCTAAAACTCATAATATAGTGGGAGGTCATATAGTATTCCCTCCGTGAACAGTTGCTAACCAGGGACTTCCCTGGTGACGCAGTGGTTAAGAATTCGCCTGCTAATGCAGGGGACACGGGTTCGAGCCCTTGTCTGGGAAGATTCCACATGCCGCGGAGCAAAAAGCCCGTGTGCCACAACTACTGAGCCTGCCCTCTAGAGCCCGCAAGCCACAACTACTGAAGCCCACGCGCCTAGAGGCCGTGCTCTGCAACAAGAGAAGCCACTGCAATGAAAGGGCCGCACACCGCAACGAAGAGTAGCTGCCGCTCACCGCAACCAGAGAAAGCCCATGCGCAGCAAGCAAGACCCAACTCAGCCAAAAAAAAAAAAAGAGAAGAAAAAGAAAAATTAAATAAAGAGTTGCTAATCAGCTAGATACTTTTACTCCTGTAGGGATAGAAGTAATTACGGTAGCTGATGCAAAGTATGCTCCTGAGTCCACAGCTATCCCTATGGTAAACATATGATGGGCCCACAAGAGAACTCCTAAAAAACCAGTGGACATGACTCATACTATTCCCAGATAGCTGAAAGGCAATTTTTGTCCTAAATAGTATGTAATGATATGTGAGTTTATAACAAACCCTGTTAGGCCATGAATACAGACTTCAGGGTGAGCAAAGTATCAAAAGAGGTGTTGGTATAGGATTCGGTCTCCTCCTGCAGGGTCAAAGAAAGTAATGTTTAGATTTCTATCTCTTAACAGCATGGCAATTCTGGCTGCTTGGACTGAGATTGGTAATTATAGTAATATGGCTATAGTTGGGGAAGATTAAACAAATAATGATGTTTGGTATTGGGATATGACTGCTGGTTTTGTATTAAAGACTATAGTAAAAAAAAAAAAAGACTATAGTAATAAAAGTAATAATACCAAGAATTGAGGAGACACCTGCTAAATGTAAGGAGAAAACAGTTAGGTCGACAGAGGCTCCTGCATGGGCCAGATTGCAGGCTAGAGCTGAATACACGGTCCCACTGGTACCAGAACCAGCTTCTACTATTGGTGATATGAGTAGGAGTAAGAATGATGGGGGAAGTAGTCAAAAGTTTAAATGATTTATTGGGGGAAATGCTACTTCAGGTGTCTGAGTTATTAGTGGCCCAGGTCAGTTTTCAAAGCCTGCAATCATAACGGGTACAGCTATAAAGAAAATTATTACAAGTGCAGGGACTGTTATGACAACCTTACAGATTTGGGCATCTCCAAGTAGCGGTCCAGGTCAGCATAGCTCAGCCTGGATTAATATAATTAAGGTGCTGCCTGCTACTCCAGCTCAAGCACCAAATAGTAAATATAAAATACCGATATCTTTGTGATTTGTTGAAAATAATCAGCAGTGTATGAACAGAGGTAAAATGACTGAGTTAGCATTAGACTGTAAATCTAAAGACAGAGATTGAGCCCTCTTTCTGGCAAACCCTGTGGTGAATTAACAAATTGAATTCTAACTTCCAAGAAGCAGCTTCAATTCTGCCAGTGATTATCCTGCCTTTTTTTTTTTCTTTTTTTCTTTCTCAAATGAAGGAGAAGTAGACTGAAGCCAGTTGACTAGAGGATTTGCCTGTTAACTAAAGTTTCCTGGGGTTAAAACTCATCAATCTCGTAAAGATTTGGCTTCAATACAGTGTTTGCTTTACATTCAATTGATGTAGAATAAAGTCTTGCAATCCTTATTTTTAGGAATTAAGTAAATTTCACTTGTTTAGGGTTTTGAAAGCTCTTGGTCTGAACTAACCTAAATTCCTAGTCCAGCACCGATAGAATGGGTGTTGTGTGTAGTAACCATGTGGGTATTATGATTGGTAATGATAGGAAGGTTATTTCTTTGTATGTTCAAATTGTTTTGTGTTTGTGTTGTTTAATGAAGGGAATATAGTTAGTGATGTGGAGTATGTTAGCTGCAAGTAGAAATATATGCTGAGGACTGCTATGACGGCTATTAGTGTTGGTAGAATGATGTTGTCGTTTGTGTTATCTCTTGGATAATTATTCATTTGGGTAGAAAGCCTGATAGTGATGGGCGATGTCCTAATGATACTATAATGGTGAGGAAAATGATTGTGATGGGAGGTGTTTTATCTCATGTGTGTGATAATGATACTCTTGTAGTACATGATCTGGGCATAAATAAGAAGAAGATAGTGTTGTTATGATATAAGTTAATATGTTTAGGATTGTTATAATCTGAATATACATTATAATAGCTGTTATTCATCCTATATGGGCAATTGATGAGGAGGGTGTAATATTTTCCAGGTGAGTAAGGCGATGTCTGCCTCAGCCTCCAGCTATGATTTATAATATCGCTATGATTAATAGTATATTTAGGTTAATGGATGGTGACATGTGGTATAAAACTGATAGGGGTGCAATTTTGTCATGTTGATAGCATCAGGTCTGCTGTTCATGGGATGCCTTATGTGACTTCAGGCACTCAGAAGTGAAATGGGGAAAGTCCTACTTTTGTGACAAGGGCGATTGTCATGAGGGTGGATGCTGCTGGATTAAAGATTCTTGTTATTCATTGTGCTCTTTGACCACAGTATATTAGATTAATGATATTAGCCATTATAAGTAGTATTGATGTGGTGGACTGTTTTAGGAAATATTTGTTGGATGCTTCTGTAGCTTATGGGTTCATGTTTTTTTATTAGAATGGGGATACCATTAACCAGGGTGAGCTTGTTATACAATTATATTTCCTGAGAAAATGGTCAGTAGAATGATGGTAAAAACAATGAGAGTTTGTTAGCACAGGAAGGATATACAAAAATATTTTGGGTGTATGGGCCTGAAGCTTACTTAGAGAACTTTACTATATAGCATGTGGTGTAATGTGGTAGGTAGCATGGAGAATGTAAAATTATTAGGAAGAATTCATTTTCCAGGAATAAGAGCATTGAAACCTCTATGATTTACTCTATCAAAGAAACTCTTTTGTCAGACATATTTCTTAAATTTGTGGTGGGTTGCCTGGTATGATGACAAGTAGTGAAAACTCTCATACACATAAGGTTAATGTTAGTGGTAAAAAAACTTTTCATAAGAGATGTATGCGTTGTTCATATCAAAATTGTAGGTAGGAGGCTCAAATTCATAGAAAGGAGATTGTTAGATGTGTTTTAATGATGACTTGGGCTGTATATAATTCTGGCACCTAGGGATTGTCGAATGCTCCTAAAAATAGATTGCTGTGGAAATGTTTATTATAGGGAAATTGACATATTCTCTAGGAGGGACGGGGTGAATGGGCCTGCTACATTTTCTACATTGAAGACATATACAGGTTTTGATGCTACTTCCGTTAAATCAAGTGGGGCTTCATTGGATTTCTGCTACTGCGGAGATAATCAAATTCTGGGTAGGGGTCAGGAGAAAATTAGTCATAGGTGTTCTTGTGTAATAATTACTGTTGAAAGTGAAAATGATCCATTTGTCAGTAAGACTGAGAATAGAATAACTGCTACATTACTTCATATCAGATGATTGTCTGTGCTATTGCTCCTAGAGCTCCAGTGAGTGTGTATTTTGAATGTGAAGTTCATCCAGATCTGAGGATGGAGTAAATGGCTAGGTGTGATATGGCTAATAGAAATAATATGCCTACATTTATATTAATTAGTGGATAAGATATGGGAAGAGGAATTCATGTTGTGAGAGCCAGGGTTAAGGCTAGCATTGGGGTTAAGGCTAGCAAGAGAAGCCACCGCAATGAGAAGCCCGCGCACCGCAACACAGAGTAGCCCCCGCTTGCCGCAACTAGAGAAAGCCTGCGCATAGCAACGAAGACCCAACGCAGCCAAAAACAAATTAATTAATTAATTAGTTAACTATTTTAAACAAAAGTACTATATCCTTCTGTACAGCTTCTCTGGGAAGAACAGAGAGATGGCGTAGGAGAGTGAGAAAGACCAATATTTAGTGCACATCTCTCATGCAGGTGCTCTGCTGGCTCAGATAGATTTATCCCCACTTTACAAAGGAGGAAATAATCTCAGAGAGGTTTAGTAATTTTCCCAAAGCCAAACAGCTATGGAGTGGCAGAACCAAGATCTGAACCAAGTCTGTTACCTTCAAAGCCTAAGTCCTCATCACAACAAAACTCAATTAATATTTACATTTATCGAATTACATTGCAACCTGGGGAGTTCTTGGCACAATTCGGAATAAGAGTGAGAAAGAAAGAAATAGCATTGTTCCTACCGTCAACGCAAATTTTTGGAGCAGCTGCTAGATGCCTGGCCCTTTTTGGGGTTCAGCAGTGATCAAGACAGGAAGAGTCCTGCTTTCATGAACCACGTAGTGGGGAGGAGAGACGGGTGCAACTTGGGTGAGGGATTTCACCTTGCTGGACCTCTGTTTTGTCATCTGGAAAATGGGATGGGTGTTCCTCCTTTTCTGGGATTGTCCAGCCCTCACATTCTCTGATTCCATAAGAAGCATTTGTTTTCCTGTTTCTTTAAAATTCATTCAGGCCGTGAGCTGTGATGAATGTGGTTAGCTGCTCCCCAAATCACTCTATTCCCACCCTTTTCCTGTGATCAGGTCTTTCCCGAAACATGACTCACAGTCAGTCAAGTCACAGAAACTAAGGGGCACCCAGCAGAAAAATTCCAACCCTTGCTTCCCAGGAACTCTGCGGTCTACCTGCCAGGTAAACTTAACTCACCTGGCACAAGGTGGCCATCCCTGGTTTCACATCAACATGATCTCAGGCACAAACCTCCTTGTTTTTCCATTTTGTCTTTAAGTTACTTGTTGAAACAACTGCACCAATATGACACAGATATAAAATCAGGCATCTTCTGCCCCCAGTGCCTACTAATAAATGATTTTCTGCCACTTTAATGATAAAGATAGAACATTTCAACATTCTGCTACCCTTATTATTTGTGATTTTTGTTGATATTTCTATTGACTACATCTTTCAATATTTTAACAATGGAACATTTATTTAGGGTGTTCCAGACCCAGCCTTTAGTGGTAAAGGTTTTGTTGTTATATTTCTATTATGTTTCCTTTAAAAATCTTTATCCTATTTAAATGGATTAAGTCAATTCTATAGGCATTTATCTTATGATATTGATGAAATTGATACATAGAAGGCAGTAGTACAAGTTGATTGGACTTGAGAACCTCTATTAGCACAGTTAAGTATAAATATTATCTATATGTAAACCAAAGTACAGGCCGAGTGAGATTCTCTGACTTTTTTCCACTGTCTGCCCCTCAAGCCTGTGAGAAATGGAATAGTTCTTGCCCTATCAGTAAACAAAGGATGTCACAGTCTTCAGCACTTGCAGCCCTCCAATGTGAGCCGGCGGGCCCTGAGGCACTCAGGATATGCAAATACAGAATGCAGGCCCCAGAGAGCTGAGGTGCATATCAAAGGAAGGAATTCAGTGAGCCCAGGCAAAGAAAAGCGCCGCATTCCTCACCTTGGGAGAGCTGGTTTGCCTTAGTTAACAATCACCTTTTGATGTTCCCCATTACCTGCCCCAGTTCCCTGCCCTGTCCCCTCCCCCCGGTACTTTAGCTCAGGGAGGAAGGAGCGCAGAGGGACTCGGCTGAATAAGGGGCCTGCGCGCCTCGGGAGGAGTTTTCAGCCGCTTTCCCCGCAGTCGGGAAGAGGGGCGCTGACGCTGCAGCCGGACCCTGAGCCTCCCTTGCCCCGTTTCCCCTCAGGACGCTCAGGCCGACCCCCTCCTCACGCCCAACAGGCCTCACGAGCCAGGACGAGGGCAGGGGCGAGAGGACGGACCGAAGTTCCCGGGGACCAGACGCTGGAGGCCGCTCTTTCTGCACAGCAGCGGCGGGTGGCAGCGAACCCCTGCCCCTCAGAAGCTGGTCTTGTGCTGCCGCCCGGGCACCGGACCAGGCGGAGGGTCGGCGCCCACTTACCCGGCCCGCCGTCCCCGCGACTGTCATGGCTTCGGCCGCCGGGGCACCTCCAGAGCCGGCAGCCTCAGTGAGGTCGCCCTCCCCTCGGGCTCCGGGGCAGTTCCGTGAAGGCGGAGGGAAGAGACCCCGCCTGAGCCGGGAGTTCCAGCTCAGGAAACGCGGGTTCTGTTCAGCGCGCAGTGGGTGGGACCGCTCTGCCCCGAGGCCTTCCGGGAGGGAGCGGGGCGGCGGGGGAGGGAGCCGCCAGGAGCGCAGGGCCCCGTCGCGGGTCCTAGAGGGGCGGCCCGCCCTGGGGGCCACGCCCACTGTGGCCAAGCCCAGGCCTTTTTACTGGAATCCAAATTTCCATGGATTCTTTGGCCTTAAGGTATATTAAAAGGGTGTTTCATGTTTGGTAATTGCAATCATTGCTGCTTTTGTTGTGGTCATCCATGTACAATGCTTGGTGTCAGTCTATTTATCTCTTGTAAAAATAAAATACAGTGTGTGTGTGTGTGTGTGTGTGTGTGTGTGTGTGTGAAAAATAAACAAAATAAATAAAAAAAAAAGAAATAAGGTAGAGAAAGTTACTTTGTAAAAAAAAATTATATTTATATATATGTATGTATTAGTGGATAATTGAAGACACTCTTCTAAATTAAAACCTTCTCTTAACTTGCTGTTTTCTTCTTGGGTCATATTATAAACTCTTCCCGTGGCCACATGGCATGTGTACGTTTAATTTCAGGGACTGCTGACATTCCAGGATGTGGCCATAGATTTCTGTCAAGAGGAGTGAGAATGCCTGGACCAAGATCAATGGGAATTGTATAGGGATGTGATTTTAGAGAAGTATAGGAACCTGATCTCCTTGGGTGAGGATACCTTCCTTCCAGAATTCCTTATCCAACCACAGGGTTTGGAGTCCTTCATTTGTAGAATGTCTCCTGGAATCTTCTGCTTCCTACAATAGGGTTTCAGATTGCAACGTTTCAGGAAAGATTGGGAGTTTGTGGGTATAATTTTTCTTATTCTTTTGAAATTGCAGCCTCCCTTTTAATATACTTTGTAACTGCTTGGGATGTGTCTATATGAACTGTGTACTATATGCTTCTGTTATAGTCCTTACAATATTTATTGCCTTATTTTCTCTAACAATTTTCCATGGATTCTTTGGGCTTAAGGTATATTAAAAGGGAGACTGTGAACCTGGGACTTCCCCGGTGATGCAGTGATTAAGAATTCGCCTGCCAAAGCAGGGGACCCGGTTCGATCCCCGGTTCGGGAAGATCTCACGTGCCACGGAACAACTAAGCCAGTGGTCCACAACTACTGAGTCTGCACGCCACAACTACTGAAGCCGGTGTGTCTTGAGCCCGTGTGCCATTTATTTTTTGGAGAATAAAACCACTTCTGAGTGATTAAAATTTAGGCCAGCTAGTCAAAATGCTTTATCACCTGTTCTTCTAAAACACTGGTCAATGGAACAAGTTTTACTAGGGATAACAGTGTAATTGTATTCTGGAGTTCATATGGGCAATATGGTTTATGACCTTGATGCTGGATCACGACATTTCAACGGTATAACTGCTATTAATTGTCTGTTTGTTCAACGATTAGAGTCTCACGTGACCTGAGTTCAGACTGGAGTCATCCTGGTTGGTTTCTGTCTATAGCAGATTTCTTCCAGTATCAAAGGACAAGAGCAATACGGCTTCCTTTACAAAATGTCTTCAACCTAAATGATGATATAATCTACATTCAAATAATTTATACATACCCTACTGTAGAACAGGGTTCGTTACGCTGGCAGAGCCCGGTAATTATGTAAAAATGAAACTTTTTCTGCACTGGTTCAAGTCCTCTTCCTAAGAATATGTTTATAATCAACATTCTTTCACAAATTACCCAATTTAATTCACCATAGCATTCCTCATATTAACTAAATGGAAAATCCTAGGCTATATACAAATCCAGAAAGGGCCAAAAATCATCAGCCCCCATGGATGATTACAACCCATTGCTGAGGCATTCAAATTACTTATTAAAGAACCACTATGTCCATCAACATCATCAATTTATATATTATTGCCCCAATGCTAGCCTTAACCCTGGCTCTCACAACATGAATTCCACTTCCCATATCTCATCCACTAATTAGTATAAATGTAGGCATATTATTTCTATTAGCCATATCACACCTAGCCATTTAGTCCATCCTCAGATCTGGATGAACTTCACATTCAAAATACTCCCTCACTGGAGCTCCAGGAACAATAGCACAGACGATCATCTCATATGAAGTAATGTAGCAGTTATTCTATTCTCAGTCTTACTGGTAAATGGATCATTTACACTTTCAACAGTAATTATTACACAAGAACACCTATGACTAATTTTCTCCTGACCCCTACCCAGAATTTGATTATCTCCGCAGTAGCAGAAATCCAGTGAAGCCCCACTTGATTTAACAGACGTAGAATCAAAACCTGTACATGTCTTCAATGTAGAAAATGTAGCAGGCCCATTCACCCCGTCCTTCCTAGAGAATATATCAATTTCCCTATAATAAACATTTCCACAGCAATCTATTTTTAGGAGCATTCGACAATCCCTAGGTGCCAGAATTATAGATTCTTTCATCTTGTAAATATAGTTTTCTTTAAAAAATAATTTTTATAGTTTTACTACCTTTAAACAAAATGTACTCCATTGCTGTGGAATATTCCTTCATAGGAGCGTGCATGGTTCATTTCTGCATCCGTCTGTGATGGCCTTCAGGTTCCTTCAGGTTTGGCTCCTGTGGCTGCAAGTCCATGTCGGTGTGTCCTGGTGCAGGGCTGGTGGGTTTGTGTTCAACTGGGAGGAGCACTGTGGGTCTCTGTGCACGGACTTCGCTATCTGAGGCCCGATTGCTTCAGAAGTGGTTGCATCCTCCCGTTGCGTACCAGGCTTTCCATTGCTCCACATCCTGCTGATATTTGATACTATGTCTTTCATGTCTGCCATTCTGGTAGGTGTATGCACAGTATTTTGCTTATGGCTTTAATCCCTCTGTTGTTAGTGAAGTTGTACATTTTGTGGTATTCATGGACTATTTCCTGTTGTTTTTTGAAAAGTTTTAAAAATTGTGGTCTGGTACACATAACATAAAATGTATTATCTTAACCATTTTTAAGTGCACATTTCAGGGTCAGGAAGTAATTCACACTGTTGTGCAAACCTGACCACCATCATCCTCCAGAACTTTTTCATCTTGCAAAATTGAAACAGTCCCCATTAAACACTCACTCCCCATTGTCCCTCCCTCAGCCTCTGGCCCTCAACATCCTACTTTATGTCTCTATATTTCCGACTGCTCTAGGGGCCTTGTATGAGTGGATCAAGCACTGTTTGTTTTTTTGTGTCTAGCTTACATCACTGAGCATAATGCCCTCAAGGTTCATCCCTGCTGCATCCTGTGTCAGAACTGATTTCCTTTTTAGGCTGAATAGCATTCCCTTGTATTGATGGACCGTGTTTTTCTTCTCCATTCATCCATTAGTGGACACATGTAATATCTACATTCATTTCTACTGTCATAATATTTGTGGAATAAAATCAGAAAGTCCTATGAATCAAAGGTCATTTGCCGTTATCTTTTTTCTTAAACTTTTTGTTGTGGAAAACATCAAGGCTAAGAAAAGGGGAAAATACATGTCAGCTTCACTTGTGTTCAGGAATTAATGCTTTACGGATTCACTTTATTCCCTGTGTGTGTGCTATGCGTGTGCATGTGCCTGTTTGCATACATATGCTGTGCATGTGCATAGGTATGTGCACTTGCACACATTAGTGTGTGCATGGGCATATGGGTGCATGTGTGTTCACATGCTAGTGTGTGAATATATTTGTGCTGTGCACGTGCATATGTTTGTGTGTGTGCTGTGCCTGCCTGTGCGCACACCTGTGTGTTTGCTGGAACCACTTGCAAGTTGGCTGCAGACTGAATTGTGCCCCAGATATATCCGCACGCAGCTGCTCTAACAATCCTGCGTAGCCACGTAAAGGTCACAGATCTCAGGGATTTAAATGGATGGAGCAGGATATCCTGACACAGAGTTTGTCTTCCAATGACTGTCACTGTCTCAGTAACATCCTTCACACCTTCTTTAAGCCCCATTCAGGGTCCAGTTTAGACTCCCATTACATTCAGTCACCTGTCCCATGTCCCCTAAAGCAACAATATCACCGCTGGAGAGCCCGGCCAAGGCTGGGGGTGTCCCTCCTGTTGGCCTGGCCTCCAGGCCTTGCTCTTGGCTCCTGTTTTCTCATATCTCAGCCTGGCCCCGACTTGGATCGGGCCGCCACCTCTTTCCTCACAGGGTCCCATCGCCCAATCAAGGGGGTTCATTCTCCCCAAACACAGCATCAGGAGTCGGGGGCTGACAGTCCCCACTGGGTCTCCTTCATGTGAGACCCTGTTCTGTTGAAAGAGCAGGCACCCTGCCCTCGGGGGTGGGGGACTGGGGGGCGACATGCGGCCCACGATGGGCAGGCGGGTCTCCGGGTGGGGCGAGCCAGTGTGCAAGGAGTTCCGCGGTGGGTTCTCCTCTCCAACGGCTTCTGTGCCCCTACCTCTCCCCGTGCCTCCCCTCGAAGACAGCGCGGTGCCCGGGTTGGGAACCATGGGAGCCGTCAGCCACCGCCCCCTCTACACACACACACACACGCACACGCACACGCACAGGCACACGCTGCAGGGAAGCAGGACCTGAGTGCAGGGCTCTCAGAGGCCCTGAGCGCCCCGCCCGGAATCGGCCAGCCAAATGGACAGACCGGATCTCCCGGCCCGGACCATGCAGGACTCTCCTGACCTGGCTTCCAGTGTGGCCGCCTCCTTCTGGAAGCCTGGGAGGCTGGAATCAGGCCACTTCTTGTGTGTCCTGGCAGCAGACTGGGCTGCACTCTAAGAAGTTCGTGGCTCGCCCGTGGATCCTGACCATCAGGTGGCCAGAGAAATTGGGAACATTTCTGTTTTGCCTGTTGAAATGTTTAATGACAAAGATTTTGTTCAGTTTCCTGATGTGGGTGTCCAAAGATGAGAGACCCATGTGTGTGATCTGTACCCCCTATGAGATCAGCCCTAAGCTAGTTTAAACATGATCAAGTTGTGTCTACATGGTAGATTTAGACCTCTGCATGTCCTGTCTACTGATTATGTTTAGAGCTGACCATGTGTTGTCTATAATAAGATTTAGAACTGACCATGTTCTGTGTACGCTAGGACTATGGGGACCTGGGTAGAGACCCGGCCTGGCCTCAGTACTGGGAAGCTCCGTGCCTGCATCTGAATGTCTGTGCTTAGATGTCTGGGGTCTGGAGCTGAGGTGGGCTTGTCTACGTAACAGCCTCTCTTCTGAGTGTGGTGACCTGGTCCTCCCAAGGGTCAGTGCTATGGTCGGGGCCTTAGTCTTAATCCCTGCAAGGTTCACCTTCCCTGGGGCTCATGGAGAATCCTCAGGAGGACTACCTGGCAATAATTCCAATTTACCAGCACGTGCATGGTGCATAGGGAAGCAGGTTTAGCTGATGAATTGATTGCAGGGCACGCAGATCGGGCAAAAGGCCGATGGGTGACAGCTGAGGCTGCTGCTGAGCTCTCCCTCCAGTCTACCGTCCCTACTCAGCAGAGTCCAGAGCTGCCCCTCGGCTTTCAGCCCTGCTGTCCTGTGCGTTTCCTCAACATGTAAGTGAGGCGAGAAAGGACTGAGCATGGCAGCACCAGGGTCGTGTGTTCAACTCTATTATGAAAGCTGTAAAAACAGTTAAAATCACACAGAACCAAAGTGAGAAGAGGAGGACTCCTCTGGGACAAGTGTGGGGAAAGGAGACCCACCTGACACTTTTTCCCATCCCAGGAGGTCCCAGGGACCCAGCTTGTTTCCACATTGGGGGAGCCCCCTGCAGAGCCATGGTGTCCTGACAAAGGGGACGTGTGACCCCAGGTGCAGGGTTTGGGGAGGTGAGGTCACCCTGGGACTGTGGACATGTGACCCAGGTGGAGGGGTCTGGGGAGGTGGGTCACCCTGGTGAGTGTGGATGTGTGGCCCCAGGTATAGGGTGCGGGGACTGTGTGGGTCTCACCATACCTGCATGAGTCAGGATCACATGGATGGTGAGACCGCATATGCGCTCTTTGCCTGCAGTGTGTCCTGTCCCCTTTGAGATTTCCAACCTCTGCATTAAGGGTGTTGTCCTGATTAACCTGTGGTTCCTTTTCTTCTCTTCATCTTGTCACAATCATATGAGGTCAGGCATGTTTGAGTGGGTTGCTGCTCTGTGTTCCGGTGAGTGACAACACTTGGTGGTATCATACTAATACTATAGCATATCATATGTCTAATCTATGGGGGTCACCACTGCCTGGGTCCCCCTGGACAGAGGTCAGGTGAGCACAGACTAGGCCCCCCAAAGAATGGTCTCCCACGTGCTCTGTGAGGGTACCGTGATGGCCCCTAAGGTAGGGGACTGTGTCTGGGCCTCCGACATTTGTGATGAAGGGGAGTCGAAATGGAATCTCAGTTAACAGGACATTATTTTAAGAATTTATTTTAAGTGAAATAAAACACACGTCACATACCCTTTACCATCATCACCATTTAAAGTGCACGTTTCTGAGGCATCAGATAGATTCACTTTCTCGTGGAGCCATCACCACCATCCCTAGAACTATTCATCTTGCAAAACCAAAATTCCACAACCATGAAAGTCTCATTCCCCATTCCCTCCCACTGCCCCTGGCACCGATATCCACTTCAGTCCCTGAGTTGTCGACCCCAGGGCACCCACTGGAGTGGAATCCTGCAGTGTTTGCTGACGGGTCATTTTGGAAGAGCTGACTTTCAGTCTGAAGCTCTGCCTGTTCGCATCTGAAGAATCTGCATTTAAGGAGAGGGTGTATGAGGAAGGGGGTGTATGCGGGACAAAGGTGTCCGGGGTGCAGGTGAGCCAGGACCTGACCAGCTGCCTTTTGGGTCCTCTGGTCCCATCTCTTGGTCTGTGCCTCATCTGCATCATCACTGTCCCCGCTGGCACCCCTGGGGTGTTGTTGTCTGAGTGAGAGTCCCCTGGTGCCCCTGCTCTCCTCCCCTCCTCCTGCTGGTTGGGGAGGGAACTGCTTGCTGTGTGGTCTCTACTCCTGAGGCATGAAGGACCCTGTAGCATGGACCTGCAGAGTGTGGGGTGTGGTGCCAAGAGCATGGGGCCCACATAGGACACGACATCGGGGCGTGACAAGTGCTAGGGCTGCCTCATCACTGACAGGGAATGTTGCCCAGATCCTGCTCCAGAGGGCGTGGTGGGTGGCCTGGGACCCTAGAGGCCCCATTCCTATACTGGAGCTTGGAGAGTGCATCCCCACGGGCTGCAGATTCACCCCATATCTCAGCCATATCCCTCTGTCCTGTCTTTGAACTCAGGAAAACGAGCTCTCTTGTCCACAACATAGGCCTGGTCCTGTTGATATTAGGATTCTTTAAGTTAGGCGTCCTGGGATAGCAGCTCCTTTTAGGCCTGAGAAGGAACAACTCCGGAGTGTACAACAATTTCAGATGAAACTAATATTCAATGACTATCCCTAACTACTCGGTTGTTGACTTCTATTAGTCATTATGCTCCTGGTTTTAGCTCTGATGTGGGGATTACAGAGGAGTCAACATTTAAATCTTCGTAATCTGTGGATTTGTAGCTTCAGTATCATTACTGACCCATAGTTTTTTATGGTTTGGGAAGAGTTATTGATTTCATGTATCATGTAAAGGATTCACAATGATGATAGGGCAATTAAGATTACAATAATAGCTAGTAAATTGTTCACATTTTCTCTACCTGTGCATCTATTGTATGCATATGAGTTTAGATGTCAGTATTAGTGAAATGATATAGAGGACTAGAGAACTTATTTTAAAAATCACTATTAATGTGTGACGAAGAAAATGTAAAAGTTCTTCCATAATCGGTGATGTTGTATCTTGAGAGCCTAGATGAAATTGATATGCCTTAGTGATATAGAGGATTTTAGCCTATCATTTAACTTTGACAAAGCTACATCACTTTTTACTTTTATCTCATTTATTGAGGAAGACATAATTGTTATGGTGTTGGCTTGAAACTGGTTGAAAAGGACTTGAGTCCTTCCTTATTTTACATTTACATAGGTAGGATCTTGAAACGTAGGATATGGTGGAGGACATCCGTGTAACCATTCTAGGTTAGGAGTAGCAATTTCCACTGCTAAGACTTCTTGTTTAGACACAAATGCTTTTCAAAGTATGAAGATTATTAGCATTACTGCTGCTACTGAGATGAATGAGCCTAAAGACAAAATATTTCATGTTGTGTGTGCCTCAGGGTACTCAGACTAACGTAGTGACATCCCTGAGAGGCCACGAAAGTGCTGCAGGAAGTCATATTTACTACTACAAATATACTTGTGAAGTGAATTTTTGCTCATGCTGGGTTAACTGTATAACCTGAGAATAGTGGGAATCAGTGTAGGAAGCCTCCTATAATAGTGAAGACTGCTGCCATGGACATTAGGTCATGGAAGTGTGCTACTACATAGTATGTATCCTGGAGGACAATGTCTGGGGATGAGTTGGCTAAGATGATTCCTGTCAAACCACCTACTGTAAAAAGAAAACCTAAAGCCTAAAACTCATAATATAGTGGGAGGTCATATAGTATTCCCTCCGTGAACAGTTGCTAACCAGGGACTTCCCTGGTGACGCAGTGGTTAAGAATTCGCCTGCTAATGCAGGGGACACGGGTTCGAGCCCTTGTCTGGGAAGATTCCACATGCCGCGGAGCAAAAAGCCCGTGTGCCACAACTACTGAGCCTGCCCTCTAGAGCCCGCAAGCCACAACTACTGAAGCCCACGCGCCTAGAGGCCGTGCTCTGCAACAAGAGAAGCCACTGCAATGAAAGGGCCGCACACCGCAACGAAGAGTAGCTGCCGCTCACCGCAACCAGAGAAAGCCCATGCGCAGCAAGCAAGACCCAACTCAGCCAAAAAAAAAAAAAGAGAAGAAAAAGAAAAATTAAATAAAGAGTTGCTAATCAGCTAGATACTTTTACTCCTGTAGGGATAGAAGTAATTACGGTAGCTGATGCAAAGTATGCTCCTGAGTCCACAGCTATCCCTATGGTAAACATATGATGGGCCCACAAGAGAACTCCTAAAAAACCAGTGGACATGACTCATACTATTCCCAGATAGCTGAAAGGCAATTTTTGTCCTAAATAGTATGTAATGATATGTGAGTTTATAACAAACCCTGTTAGGCCATGAATACAGACTTCAGGGTGAGCAAAGTATCAAAAGAGGTGTTGGTATAGGATTCGGTCTCCTCCTGCAGGGTCAAAGAAAGTAATGTTTAGATTTCTATCTCTTAACAGCATGGCAATTCTGGCTGCTTGGACTGAGATTGGTAATTATAGTAATATGGCTATAGTTGGGGAAGATTAAACAAATAATGATGTTTGGTATTGGGATATGACTGCTGGTTTTGTATTAAAGACTATAGTAAAAAAAAAAAAAAGACTATAGTAATAAAAGTAATAATACCAAGAATTGAGGAGACACCTGCTAAATGTAAGGAGAAAACAGTTAGGTCGACAGAGGCTCCTGCATGGGCCAGATTGCAGGCTAGAGCTGAATACACGGTCCCACTGGTACCAGAACCAGCTTCTACTATTGGTGATATGAGTAGGAGTAAGAATGATGGGGGAAGTAGTCAAAAGTTTAAATGATTTATTGGGGGAAATGCTACTTCAGGTGTCCGAGTTATTAGTGGCCCAGGTCAGTTTTCAAAGCCTGCAATCATAACGGGTACAGCTATAAAGAAAATTATTACAAGTGCAGGGACTGTTATGACAACCTTACAGATTTGGGCATCTCCAAGTAGCGGTCCAGGTCAGCATAGCTCAGCCTGGATTAATATAATTAAGGTGCTGCCTGCTACTCCAGCTCAAGCACCAAATAGTAAATATAAAATACCGATATCTTTGTGATTTGTTGAAAATAATCAGCAGTGTATGAACAGAGGTAAAATGACTGAGTTAGCATTAGACTGTAAATCTAAAGACAGAGATTGAGCCCTCTTTCTGGCAAACCCTGTGGTGAATTAACAAATTGAATTCTAACTTCCAAGAAGCAGCTTCAATTCTGCCAGTGATTATCCTGCCTTTTTTTTTTTCTTTTTTTCTTTCTCAAATGAAGGAGAAGTAGACTGAAGCCAGTTGACTAGAGGATTTGCCTGTTAACTAAAGTTTCCTGGGGTTAAAACTCATCAATCTCGTAAAGATTTGGCTTCAATACAGTGTTTGCTTTACATTCAATTGATGTAGAATAAAGTCTTGCAATCCTTATTTTTAGGAATTAAGTAAATTTCACTTGTTTAGGGTTTTGAAAGCTCTTGGTCTGAACTAACCTAAATTCCTAGTCCAGCACCGATAGAATGGGTGTTGTGTGTAGTAACCATGTGGGTATTATGATTGGTAATGATAGGAAGGTTATTTCTTTGTATGTTCAAATTGTTTTGTGTTTGTGTTGTTTAATGAAGGGAATATAGTTAGTGATGTGGAGTATGTTAGCTGCAAGTAGAAATATATGCTGAGGACTGCTATGACGGCTATTAGTGTTGGTAGAATGATGTTGTCGTTTGTGTTATCTCTTGGATAATTATTCATTTGGGTAGAAAGCCTGATAGTGATGGGCGATGTCCTAATGATACTATAATGGTGAGGAAAATGATTGTGATGGGAGGTGTTTTATCTCATGTGTGTGATAATGATACTCTTGTAGTACATGATCTGGGCATAAATAAGAAGAAGATAGTGTTGTTATGATATAAGTTAATATGTTTAGGATTGTTATAATCTGAATATACATTATAATAGCTGTTATTCATCCTATATGGGCAATTGATGAGGAGGGTGTAATATTTTCGAGGTGAGTAAGGCGATGTCTGCCTCAGCCTCCAGCTATGATTTATAATATCGCTATGATTAATAGTATATTTAGGTTAATGGATGGTGACATGTGGTATAAAACTGATAGGGGTGCAATTTTGTCATGTTGATAGCATCAGGTCTGCTGTTCATGGGATGCCTTATGTGACTTCAGGCACTCAGAAGTGAAATGGGGAAAGTCCTACTTTTGTGACAAGGGCGATTGTCATGAGGGTGGATGCTGCTGGATTAAAGATTCTTGTTATTCATTGTGCTCTTTGACCACAGTATATTAGATTAATGATATTAGCCATTATAAGTAGTATTGATGTGGTGGACTGTTTTAGGAAATATTTGTTGGATGCTTCTGTAGCTTATGGGTTCATGTTTTTTTATTAGAATGGGGATACCATTAACCAGGGTGAGCTTGTTATACAATTATATTTCCTGAGAAAATGGTCAGTAGAATGATGGTAAAAACAATGAGAGTTTGTTAGCACAGGAAGGATATACAAAAATATTTTGGGTGTATGGGCCTGAAGCTTACTTAGAGAACTTTACTATATAGCATGTGGTGTAATGTGGTAGGTAGCATGGAGAATGTAAAATTATTAGGAAGAATTCATTTTCCAGG